>NW_027182893.1:690000-705000 GCF_041146395.1 Eulemur rufifrons
CACTTACTTTAACCCCAAACCCTAACCCTAATCCTAAGCATTAAACCTAACCCTATCTCTTAACCCTAACGCTAGACCTTACCCTAACGCCTAGATCTAACCCTAAATCGAACCTACCGCCTAATTCTAGCCTTAAGCCCTAATGCTAACTCTAACCCTGAACCCTAAACCTACCCGTAACCCTTAACACTAACCCTATCCGTGAACCTTAACCCTGACCCTAACCATTACCCACACCCAAGCATTTAACCCTGACCCTAACCCTAATCCTTAATGCTAACCCTAAAAGTAAACCCTAACCCTAAGACCAACACTTATCCCTAATCCTATCCCTTAACCCTAACCCTAACCCTAATGCTGCCCCCTAAACGTAACCCTAACCGTGACCAGTAAACCTAACCCTAACCTCTAACAGAAACCATAGCACATAACTCTAACCCTAAAACTAACCCTAACCCTAACCCTAACCCTAACCCTCACCCTAAGCCCAACACTTAACCCTAATCCTATCCCCTAACCCTAACCCTAACCTAAACCTAACCCTAACCCTAACCCCAAACCTAACCCTAACCCTAACCGCTAACCCTAATCCCTAACCCTAAGCCCTCACCCTAACACTAAACTTCATCCTTAACCCTAACCAGAATCCTAACCCTAAATCTAATTCTCAGACTTCTTGCTTTCTTAGAGTTTAGAAAGCCTGCAATCCTCCCATGCCATGCGTCAAAGGAGGCTCTACCACTGTGTCCTGCATGAAACACACGGGCCCATACACAGAGTATGATAGAGTGGGTTCCCGGGTACAATCCCAGCCCCCTAAACTCCCCCCGCCCGCCTAATGCAGACAGGGCCGGTGCGCTAAGCATAAACAATACCTTTAACAGATAACCCTAACCCTGAACGTAACACCCAACCCTGTTCCTATTTCTCCTCTTAACACGTAAACCTCACCGTGCGCCTAACTTTAACCTCTTATCCTAACGTTAATGCATAACCCATTTCCTGAAAACAACCCCTATCCCATAATTCTAACCCTATCTCCTAGTAATCACTGTGACACCTAATCCCTAACCCTAATTCCAAACCGCTAACCCTAACCGTAACCCTACCTACAACCCTAACACTGACAGTAACCCTTACTTCTAACCCCAACGCTATGCCTAACAAAAACCCTAAACCTTCACCCTAACCCCTAAGCCTTACCCTAACCCTTAACCCTAATCCTAATCCTAACCATTAAACCTAACCCTAGCTCTTAAAGCTAACCCTAAACCTTACCCTCACGACTAGACCTAACCCTGACACTAACCTAACACCTAACCCTAACCAGAACCCCTAAAGCTAACCCTGAACCCTATCCCTAACCCTAGCAGTAAACTTTAACCCTAAATCTAAGCCCAACCCTTAATCCTAATCCTATCCTTTCACCCTAAAACTAACCCCTAAACCTAACCCCTATACCTCACCCTAACTCTAACCCCAATCCTAATTCTAACCATACCCCTTCATAAAACACTAACTCTTAACCACTAACCCTAACAATAACCAAAAACCCTAATCACTAATCCCTAACCCTAACGCTTAACCTTTACCCTAACCGTTAACCCTCACCCTAAATCTTAACACTGACCCTAACCTTCACCTTTAACTCTAAGCCTAACCCTTAACCCTACAGTAAGGAAGACCCTTAATGCTAATGGGATCCCTTATCCCTAACCCTAACACTACAGCTAAAAATAACCCTAACCTTGGATCCTTAAACCTAACCCCTAACACTTACTTTAACCCCAAACCCTAACCCTAATCCTAAGCATTAAACCTAAACCTATCTCTTAACCCTAACGCTAACCCTTACCCTAAGGCCTAGATCTAACCCTAAGTCTCACCTACCGCCTAATCCTAACCTTAAGCCCTAATGCTAACTCTAACCCTGAACCCTAAACCTACCCGTAATCCTTAACACTAACCCTATCCGTGAACCTTAACCCTGACCCTAACCATTACCCGCACCCAAGCATTTAACCCTGACCCTAACCCTAATCCTTAATGCTAACCCTAACACTATACCCTAACCCTAAGCCCAACACTTATCCCTAATCCTATCCCTTAACCCTAACCCTAACCCTAATGCTACCCCCTAAAAGTAACCCTAACCCTGACCAGTAAACCTAACCCTAACCTCTAACACAAACCATAGCACATAACTCTAACCCTAAAACTAACCCTAACCCTAACCCTAAACCTAAACCCTATCTCTTAACCTTAACCCTAAGCGTTAACTCTCACGCTAACCTTTAATCCTAACCCTAATCCTAATCTTCAACCCTAAACCTAACACTTAACCCTAACCCTGTACAAACCCTAACCCCTCATCTTAACCCTAACCGTAAACCTCAACCCTAAACCAAAGTGTAACCGTTAAACCTAAGAGTTACCTTTAACCCTAACCCTAATCCCTAACCCTAAGCCCTCACCCTAACACTAAACTTCATCCTTAACCCTAACCATAATCCTAACCCTAAATCTAATTCTCAGACTTCTTGCTTTCTTAGAGTTTAGAAAGCCTGCCATCCTCCCATGCCATGCGTGAAAGGAGGCTCTACCACTGCGTCCTGCATGAAACCCACGGGCTCATACGCAGAGTATGATCGAGTGAGTTCCCGGGTACAATCCCAGCCCCCGAAACTCCCCCCGCCCGCCTAATGCAGACAGGGCTCGTGCGCTAAGCATAAACAATACCTTTAACAGATAACCCTAACGCTGAACATAACACCCAACCCTGTTCCTATTTCTCCCCTTAACACGTAAACCTCACTGTGGGCCTAACTTTAACCTCTTATCCTAACGTTAATGCATAACCCATTTCCTGAGAACAACCCCTATCCCATAATTCTAACCCTATCTCCTGGTGATCACTGTGACACCTAATCCCTAACCCTAATTCTAAACCACTAACCCTAACCGTAACCCTACCTACAACCCTAACACTGACAGTAACCCTTACTTCTAACCCCAACGCTATGCCTAACAAAAACCCTAACCCTTCACCCTAACCCCTAAGCCTTACCCTAACCCTTAACCCTAATCCTGATCCTAACCATTAAACCTAACCCTAGCTCTTAAAGCTAACCCTAAACCTTACCCTCATGACTAGACCTAACCCTGACACTAACCTAACACCTAACCCTAACCAGAACCCCTAAAGCTAACCCTGAACGCTATCCCTAACCCTAGCAGTAAACTTTAACCCTAAACCTAAGCCCAACCCGTAACCCTAATCCTATCCTTTTACCCTAAAACTAACCCCTAAACCTAACCCCTATACCTCACCCTAACTCTAACCCCAATCCTAATTCTAACCATACCCCTTCATAAAACACTAACTCCTAACCGCTAACCCTAACACTAACAAAAAACCCTAATCACTAATCCCTAACCCTAACGCTTAACCTTTACACTAACCGTTAACCCGCACCCTAAATCTTAACACTGACCCTAACCTTAACCTTTAACTCTAAGCCTAACCCTTAACCCTACAGTAAGGAAGACCCTTAATGCTAATGGGATCCCTTATCCCTAACCCTAACACTACAGCTAAAAATAACCCTAACCTTTGATCCTTAAACCTAACCCCTAACACTTAATTTAACCCCAAACCCTAACCCTAATCCTAAGCATTAAACCTAAACCTATCTCTTAACCCTAACGCTAGCCCTTACCCTAAGGCTTAGATCTAACCCTAAGTCTAACCTACCGCCTAATCCTAACCTTAAGCCCTAATGCTAACTCTAACCCCGAACCCTAAACCTACCCGTAACCCTTAACACTAACCCTATCCGTGAACCTTAACCCTGACCCTAACCATTACCCGCACCCAAGCATTTAACCCTGACCCTAACCCTAATCCTTAATGCTAACCCTAACACGAAACCCTAACCCTAAGCCCAACTCTTATCCCTAATCCTATCCCTTAACCCTAACCCTAACCCAAATGCTACCCCCTAAACATAACCCTAACCGTGACCAGTAAACCTAACCCTAACCTCTAACACAAACCATAGCACATAAATCTAACCCTAAAACTAACCCTAACCCTAACCCTAACCCTAATCCCTATCTCTTAACCTTAACCCTAAGCGTTAACTCTCACGCTAACCTTTAATCCTAACCCTAATCCTAATCTTTAACCCTAAACGTAACACTTAACCCTAACCCTGTACCAAACCCTAACCCCTCATCTTAACCCTAACCGTAAACCTCAACCCTAAACCAAAGTGTAACCGTTAAACCTAAGAGTAACCTTTAACCCTAACCCTAATCCCTAACCCTAAGCCCTCACCCTAACACTAAACTTCATGCTTAACCCTAACCATAATCCTAACCCTAAACCTAATTCTCAGACTTCTTGCTTTCTTAGAGTTTAGAAAGCCTGCAATCCTCCCATGCCATGCGTGAAAGGAGGCTCTACCACTGCGTCCTGCATGAAACCCACGGGCTCATACCCAGAGTATGATAGAGTGGATTCCCGGGTACAATCCGAGCCCCCGAAACTCCCCCCGCCCGTCCGATGCAGACAGGGCCCGTGCGCTAAGCATAAACAATACCTTTAACAGATAACCTTAACCCTGAGCATAACACCCAACCCTGTTCCTATTTCTCCCCTTAACACGTAAACCTCACCGTGCTCCTAACTTTAACCTCTTATCCTAACGTTAATGCATAACCCATTTCCTGAGAACAACCCCTATCCCATAATTCTAACCCTATCTCCTAGTCATCACTGTGACACCTAATCCCTAACCCTAATTCTAAACCGCTAACCCTAACCATAACCCTACCTACAACCCTAACACTGACAGTAACCCTTACTTCTAACCCAAACGCTATGCCTAACAAAAACCCTATCCCTTGACCCTAACCCTTCACCCTAACCCCTAAGCCTTACCCTAACCCTTAACCCTAATCCTAATCCTAACCATTAAACCTAACCCTAGCTCTTAAAGCTAACCCTAAACATTACCCTCAATAGTGGACCTAACCCTGACACTAACCTAACACCTAACCCTAACCAGAACCCCTAAAGCTAACCCTGAACCCTATCCCTAACCCTAGCAGTAAACTTTAACCCTAAACCTAAGCCCAACCCGTAACCCTAATCCTATCCTTTTACCCTAAAACTAACCCCTAAACCTAACCCCTATACCTCACCCTAACTCTAACCCCAATCCTAATTCTAACCATACCCCTTCATAAAACACTGACTCCTAACCGCTAACCCGAACACTAACCAAAAACCCTAATCACTAATCCCTAACCCTAACGCTTAAACTTTACCCTAACCGTTAACCCTCACCCTAAATCTTAACACTGACCCTAACCTTCACCTTTAACTCTAAGCCTAACCCTTAACCCTACAGTAAGGAAGACCCTTAATGCTAATGGGATCCCTTATCCCTAACCCTAACACTACAGCTAAAAATAACCCTAACCTTTGATCCTTAAACCTAACCCCTAACACTTACTTTATCCCCAAAACCTAACCCTAATCCTAAGCATTAAATCTAACCCTATCTCTTAACCCTAACGCTAGCCCTTACCCTAAGGCCTAGATCTAACCCTAAATCTAACCTACCGCCTAATCCTAACCTTAAGCCCTAATGCTAACCCTAACCCTGAACCCTAAACCTACCCGTAACCCTTAACACTAACCCTATCTGTGAACCTTAACCCTGACCCTAACCATTACCCGCACCCAAGCATTTAACCCTGACCCTAACCCTAATCCTTAATGCTAACCCTAACACTAAACGCTAACCCTAAGCCCAACACTTATCCCGAATCCTATCCCTTAACCCTAACCCTAACCCTAATGCTACCCCCTAAACATAACCCGAACCGTGACCAGTAAACCTAACCCTAACCTCTAACACAAACCATAGCACATAACTCTAACCCTAAAACTAACCCTAACGCTAACTCTAAACCCTAACTCTTAACCTTAACCCTAAGCGTTAACTCTCACGCTAACCTTTAATCCTAACCCTAATCCTAATCTTCAACCCTAAACCTAACTCTTAACCCTAACCCTGTACCAAACCCTAACCCCTCATCTTAACCCTAACCGTAAACCTCAACCCTAAACCAAAGTCTAACCGTTAAACCTAAGAGTAACCTTTAACCCTAAGCCTAATCCCTAACCCTAAGCCCTCACCCTAACACTAAAATTCATCCTTAACCCTAACCATAATCCTAACCCTAAATCTAATTCTCAGACTTCTTGCTTTCTTAGAGTTTAGAAAGCCTGCAATCCTCCCATGCCATGCGTGAAAGGAGGCTCTACCACTGTGTCCTGCATGAAAGCCACGGGCCCATACCCAGAGTATGATAGAGTGGGTTCCCGGGTACAATCCCAGCCCCCTAAACTCCCCCCGCCCGCCTAATGCAGTCAGGGCCCGTGCGCTAAGCATAAACAAAACCTTTAACAGATAACCCTAACCCTGAACGTAACACCCAACCCTGTTCCTATTTCTCCCCTTAACACGTAAACCTCACCGTGCGCCTAACTTTAACCTCTTATCCTAACGTTAATGCATAACCCATTTCCTGAGAACAACCCCTATCCCATAATTCTAATCCTATCTCCTAGTCATCACCGTGACACCTAATCCCTAACCCTAATTCTAAACAGCTAACCCTAACCGTAACCCTACCTACAACCCTAACACTGACAGTAACCCTTACTTCTAACCACAACGCTATGCCTAACAAAAACCCTAACCCTTCACCCTAACCCTTCACCCTAACCCCTAAGCCTTACCCTAACCCTTAACCCTAATCCTAATCCTAACCATTAAACCTAACCCTAGCTCTTAAAGCTAACCCTAAACCTTACCCTCACGACTAGACCTAACCCTGACACTAACCTAACACCTAACCCTAACCAGAACCCCTAAAGCTAACCCTGAACCCTATCCCTAACCCTAGCAGTAAACTTTAACCCTAAACCTAAGCCCAACCCGTAACCCTAATCCTATCCTTTTACCCTAAAACTAACCCCTAAACCTAACCCCTATACCTCACCCTAACTCTAACCCCAATCCTAATTCTAACCATACCCCTTCATAAAACACTAACTCCTAACCGCTAACCCTAACACTAACCAAAAACCCTAATCACTAATCCCTAACCCTAACGCTTAACCTTTACCCTAACCGTTAACCCCCACCCTAAATCTTAACACTGACCCTAACCTTCACCTTTAACTCTAAGCCTAACCCTTAACCCTACAGGAAGAAAGACCCTTAATGCTAATGGGATCCCTTATCCCTAACCCTAACACTACAGCTAAAAATAACCCTAACCTTGGATCCTTAAACCTAACCCCTAACACTTACTTTAACCCCAAACCCTAACCCTAATCCTAAGCATTAAACCTAACCCTATCTCTTAACCCTAACGCTAGCCCTTACCCTAACGCCTAGATCTAACCCTAAATCTAACCTACCGCCTAATCCTAACCTTAAGCCCTAATGCTAACACTAACCCTGAACCCTAAACCTACCCGTAACCCTTAACACTAAGCCTATCCGTGAACCTAAACCCTGACCCTAACCATTACCCGCACCCAAGCATTTAAACCTGACCCTAACCCTAATCCTTAATGCTAACCTTAACACTAAACCCTAACCCTAAGCCCAACACTTAACCCTAATCCTATCCCTTAACCCTAACCATAACCCTAATGCTACCCCCTAAACGTAACCCTAACTGTGACCAGTAAACCTAACCCTAAACTCTAACAAAAACCATAGCACATATCTCTAACCCTAAAACTAACCCTAACCCTAACCCTAACCATAAACCCTAACTCTTAACCTTAACCCTAAGGGTTAACTCTCACGCTAACCTTTAATCCTAACCCTGATCCTAATCTTCAACCCTAAACCTAACACTTAACCCTAACCCTGTACCAAACCCTAACCCCTCATCTTAACCCTAACCGTAAACCTCAACCCTAAACAAAAGTGTAACCGTTAAACCTAAGAGTAACCTTTAACCCTAACCCTATTCCCTAACCCTAAGCCCTCACCCTAACACTAAACTTCATCCTTAACCCTAACCAGAATCCTAACCCTAAATCTAATTCTCAGACTTCTTGCTTTCTTAGAGTTTAGAAAGCCTGCAATCCTCCCATGCCATGCGTGAAAGGAGGCTCTACCACTGTGTCCTGCATGAAACCCACGGGCCCATACCCAGAGTATGATAGAGTGGGTTCCCGGGTACAATCCCAGCCCCCTAAACTCCCCCCGCCCGCCTAATGCAGACAGGGCCCGTGCGCTAAGCATAAACAATACCTTTAACAGATAACCCTAACCCTGAACATAACACCCAACCCTGTTCCTATTTCTCCCCTTAACACGTAAACCTCACCGTGCGCCTAACTTTAACCTCTTATCCTAACGTTAATGCATAACCCATTTCCTGAGAACAACCCCTATCCCATAATTCTAACCCTATGTCCTAGTCATCACCGTGACACCTAATCCCTAACCCTAATTCTAAACCGCTAACCCTAACCGTAACCCTACCTACAACCCTAACACTGACAGTAACCCTTACTTCTAACCCCAACGCTATGCCTAACAAAAACCCTAACCCTTCACCCTAACCCTTCACCCTAACCCCTAAGCCTTACCCTAACCCTTAACCCTAATCCTAATCCTAACCATTAAACCTAACCCTAGCTCTTAAAGCTAACCCTAAACCTTACCCTCACGACTAGACCTAACCCTGACACTAACCTAACACCTAACCCTAACCAGAACCCCTAAAGCTAACCCTGAACCCTATCCCTAACCCTAGCAGTAAACTTTAACCCTAAACCTAAGCCCAACCCGTAACCCTAATCCTATCCTTTTACCCTAAAACTAACCCCTAAACCTAACCCCTATACCTCACCCTAACTCTAACCCCAATCCTAATTCTAACCATACCCCTTCATAAAACACTAACTCCTAACCGCTAACCCTAACACTAACCAAAAACCCTAATCACTAATCCCTAACCCTAACGCTTAACCTTTACCCTAACCGTTAACCCTCACCCTAAATCTTAACACTGACCCTAACCTTCACCTTTAACTCTAAGCCTAACCCTTAACCCTACAGGAAGAAAGACCCTTAATGCTAATGGGATCCCTTATCCCTAACCCTAACACTACAGCTAAAAATAACCCTAACCTTGGATCCTTAAACCTAACCCCTAACACTTACTTTAACCCCAAACCCTAACCCTAATCCTAAGCATTAAACCTAACCCTATCTCTTAACCCTAACGCTAGCCCTTACCCTAACGCCTAGATCTAACCCTAAATCTAACCTACCGCCTAATCCTAACCTTAAGCCCTAATGCTAACACTAACCCTGAACCCTAAACCTACCCGTAACCCTTAACACTAAGCCTATCCGTGAACCTAAACCCTGACCCTAACCATTACCCGCACCCAAGCATTTAAACCTGACCCTAACCCTAATCCTTAATGCTAACCTTAACACTAAACCCTAACCCTAAGCCCAACACTTAACCCTAATCCTATCCCTTAACCCTAACCATAACCCTAATGCTACCCCCTAAACGTAACCCTAACTGTGACCAGTAAACCTAACCCTAAACTCTAACACAAACCATAGCACATATCTCTAACCCTAAAACTAACCCTAACCCTAACCCTAACCCTAAACCCTAACTCTTAACCTTAACCCTAAGGGTTAACTCTCACGCTAACCTTTAATCCTAACCCTGATCCTAATCTTCAACCCTAAACCTAACACTTAACCCTAACCCTGTACCAAACCCTAACCCCTCATCTTAACCCTAACCGTAAACCTCAACCCTAAACAAAAGTGTAACCGTTAAACCTAAGAGTAACCTTTAACCCTAACCCTATTCCCTAACCCTAAGCCCTCACCCTAACACTAAACTTCATCCTTAACCCTAACCAGAATCCTAACCCTAAATCTAATTCTCAGACTTCTTGCTTTCTTAGAGTTTAGAAAGCCTGCAATCCTCCCATGCCATGCGTGAAAGGAGGCTCTACCACTGTGTCCTGCATGAAACCCACGGGCCCATACCCAGAGTATGATAGAGTGGGTTCCCGGGTACAATCCCAGCCCCCTAAACTCCCCCCGCCCGCCTAATGCAGACAGGGCCCGTGCGCTAAGCATAAACAATACCTTTAACAGATAACCCTAACCCTGAACATAACACCCAACCCTGTTCCTATTTCTCCCCTTAACACGTAAACCTCACCGTGCGCCTAACTTTAACCTCTTATCCTAACGTTAATGCATAACCCATTTCCTGAGAACAACCCCTATCCCATAATTCTAACCCTATGTCCTAGTCATCACCGTGACACCTAATCCCTAACCCTAATTCTAAACCGCTAACCCTAACCGTAACCCTACCTACAACCCTAACACTGACAGTAACCCTTACTTCTAACCCCAACGCTATGCCTAACAAAAACCCTAACCCTTCACCCTAACCCTTCACCCTAACCCCTAAGCCTTACCCTAACCCTTAACCCTAATCCTAATCCTAACCATTAAACCTAACCCTAGCTCTTAAAGCTAACCCTAAACCTTACCCTCACGACTAGACCTAACCCTGACACTAACCTAACACCTAACCCTAACCAGAACCCCTAAAGCTAACCCTGAACCCTATCCCTAACCCTAGCAGTAAACTTTAACCCTAAACCTAAGCCCAACCCGTAACCCTAATCCTATCCTTTTACCCTAAAACTAACCCCTAAACCTAACCCCTATACCTCACCCTAACTCTAACCCCAATCCTAATTCTAACCATACCCCTTCATAAAACACTAACTCCTAACCGCTAACCCTAACACTAACCAAAAACCCTAATCACTAATCCCTAACCCTAACGCTTAACCTTTACCCTAACCGTTAACCCTCACCCTAAATCTTAACACTGACCCTAACCTTCACCTTTAACTCTAAGCCTAACCCTTAACCCTACAGGAAGGAAGACCCTTAATGCTAATGGGATCCCTTATCCCTAACCCTAACACTACAGCTAAAAATAACCCTAACCTTGGATCCTTAAACCTAACCCCTAACACTTACTTTAACCCCAAACCCTAACCCTAATCCTAAGCATTAAACCTAACCCTATCTCTTAACCCTAACGCTAGCCCTTACCCTAACGCCTAGATCTAACCCTAAATCTAACCTACCGCCTAATCCTAACCTTAAGCCCTAATGCTAACACTAACCCTGAACCCTAAACCTACCCGTAACCCTTAACACTAAGCCTATCCGTGAACCTAAACCCTGACCCTAACCATTACCCGCACCCAAGCATTTAAACCTGACCCTAACCCTAATCCTTAATGCTAACCTTAACACTAAACCCTAACCCTAAGCCCAACACTTAACCCTAATCCTATCCCTTAACCCTAACCATAACCCTATTGCTACCCCCTAAACGTAACCCTAACTGTGACCAGTAAACCTAACCCTAAACTCTAACACAAACCATAGCACATATCTCTAACCCTAAAACTAACCCTAACCCTAACCCTAACCCTAAACCCTAACTCTTAACCTTAACCCTAAGGGTTAACTCTCACGCTAACCTTTAATCCTAACCCTGATCCTAATCTTCAACCCTAAACCTAACACTTAACCCTAACCCTGTACCAAACCCTAACCCCTCATCTTAACCCTAACCGTAAACCTCAACCCTAAACAAAAGTGTAACCGTTAAACCTAAGAGTAACCTTTAACCCTAACCCTATTCCCTAACCCTAAGCCCTCACCCTAACACTAAACTTCATCCTTAACCCTAACCAGAATCCTAACCCTAAATCTAATTCTCAGACTTCTTGCTTTCTTAGAGTTTAGAAAGCCTGCAATCCTCCCATGCCATGCATGAAAGGAGGCTCTACCACTGTGTCCTGCATGAAAACCACGGGCCCATACGCAGAGTATGATAGAGTGGGTTCCCGGGTACAATCCCAGCCCCCTAAACTACCCCCGCCCGCCTAATGCAATCAGCGCCCGTGCACTAAGCATAAACAATACCTTTAACAGATAACCCTAACCCTGAACATAACACCCAACCCTGTTCCTATTTCTCCCCTTAACACGTAAACCTCACCGTGCGCCTAATTTTAACCTCTTATCCTAACGTTAATGGATAACCCATTTCCTGAGAACAACCCCATCCCATAATTCTAACCCTATCTCCTAGTCATCACTGTGACACCTAATCCCTAACCCTAATTCTAAACCGCTAACCCTAACCGTAACCCTACCTACAACCCTAACACTGACAGTAACCCTTACTTCTAACCCCAACGCTATGCCTAACAAAAACCCTAACCCTTGACCCTAACCCTTCACCCTAACCCCTAACCCTTACCCTAACCCTTAACCCTAATCCTAATCCTAACCATTAAACCTAACCCTAGCTCTTAAAGCTAACCCTAAACCTTACCCTCACGACTAGACCTAACCCTGACACTAACCTAACACCTAACCCTAACCAGAACCCCTAAAGCTAACCCTGAACCCTATCCCTAACCCTAGCAGTAAACTTTAACCCTAAACCTAAGCCCAACCCGTAACCCTAATCCTATCCTTTTACCCTAAAACTAACCCCTAAACCTAACCCCTATACCTCACCCTAACTCTAACCCCAATCCTAATTCTAACCATACCCCTTCATAAAACACTAACTCCTAACCGCTAACCCTAACACTAACCAAAAACCCTAATCACTAATCCCTAACACTAACGCTTAACCTTTACCCTAACCGTTAACCCTCACCCTAAATCTTAACACTGACCCTAACCTTAAACTTTTACTCTAAGCCTAACCCTTAACCCTACAGTAAGGAAGACCCTTAATGCTAATGGGATCCCTTATCCCTAACCCTAACACTACAGCTAAAAATAACCCTAACCTTGGATCCTTAAACCTAACCCCTAACACTTACTTTAATCCCAAACCCTAACCCTAATCCTAAGCATTAACCCTAACCCTATCTCTTAACCCTAACGCAGCCCTTACCCTAACGCCTAGATCTAACCCTAAATCTAACCTACCGCCTAATCCTAACCTTAAGCCCTAATGCTAACACTAACCCTGAACCCTAAACCTACCCGTAACCTTTAACACTAACCCTATCCGTGAACCTTAACCCTGACCCTAACCATTACCCGCACCCAAGCATTTAACCCTGACCCTAACCCTAATCCTTAATGCTAACCCTAACACTAAACCCTAACCCTAAGCCCAACACTTATCCCTAATCCTATCCCTTAACCCTAAACCTAAGCCTAACCCTAATGCTACCCCCTAAACGAAACCCTAACCGTGACCAGTAAACCTAAACCTAACCTCTAACACTAACAATAGCACATAACTCTAACCCTAAAACTATCCCTAACCTTAAACCTAACCCTAAACCCTAACTCTGAACCTTAACACTAAGCGTTAACTCTCACGCTAAACTTTAATCCTAACCCTAATCCTAATCTTCAACCCTAAACCTAACACTTAACCCTAACCCTGTACCAAACCCTAACCCCTCATCTTAACCCTAACCGTAAACCTCAACCCTAAACCAAAGTGTAACCATTAAACCTAAGAGTAACCTTTAACCCTAACCCTAATCCCTAACCCTAAGCCCTCACCCTAACACTAAACTTCATCCTTAACCCTAACGATAATCATACCCCTAAATGTAATTCTCAGACTTCTTGCTTTCTTAGAGTTTAGAAAGCCTGCAATCCTCCCATGCCATGCGTGAAAGGAGGCTCTACCACTACGTCCTGCATGAAACCCATAGGCTCATACCGAGAGTATGATATAGTGGGTTCCCGGGTACAATCCCAGCCCCCTAAACTCCCCCTGCCCGCCCAATGCAGATAGGGCCCGTGCGCTAAGCATAAACAATACCTTTAACAGATAACCCTAACCCTGAACATAACACCGAACCCTGTTCCTATTTCTCCCCTTAACATATAAACCTCACCGTGCGCCTAACTTTAACCTCTTATCCTAACGTTAATGCATAACCCATTTCCTGAGAACAACCCCTATCCCATAATTCTAACCCTATCTCCTAGTCATCACTGTGACACCTAATCCCTAACCCTAATTCTAAACCGCTAACCCTAACCGTAACCCTACCTACAACCCTAACACTGACAGTAACCCTTACATCTAACCCCAACGCTATGCCTAACAAAAACCCTAACCCTTGACCCTAACCCTTCACCCTAACCCCTAAGCCTTACCCTAACCCTTAACCCTAATCCTAATCCTAACCATTAAACCTAACCCTAGCTCTTAAAGCTAACCCTAAACCTTACCCTCACGACTAGACCTAACCCTGACACTAACCTAACACCTAACCCTAACCAGAACCCCTAAAGCTAACCCTGAACCCTATCCCTAACCCTAGCAGTAAACTTTAACCCTAAACCTAACCCCAACCCGTAACCCTAATCCTATCCTTTTACTCTAAAACTAAACCCTAAACCTAACCCCTATACCTCACCCTAACTCTAACCCCAATCCTAATTCTAACCATACCCCTTCATAAAACACTAACTCCTAACCGCTAACCCTAACACTAACCAAAAACCCTAATCACTAATCCCTAACCCTAACGCTTAACCTTTACCCTAACCGTTAACCCTCACCCTAAATCTTAACACTGACCCTAACCTTCACCTTTAACTCTAAGCCTAACCCTTAACCCTACAGTAAGGAAGACCCTTAATGCTAATGGGATCCCTTATCCCTAACCCTAACACTACAGCTAAAAATAACCCTAACCTTGGATCCTTAAACCTAACCCCTAACACTTACTTTAACCCCAATCCCTAACCCTAATCCTAAGCATTAAACCTAAACCTATCTCTCAACCCTAACGCTAGCCCTTACCCTAACGCCTAGATC
>NW_027182893.1:710000-720000 GCF_041146395.1 Eulemur rufifrons
CTACCTACAACCCTAACACTGACAGTAACCCTTACTTCTAACCCTAACGCTATGCCTAACAAAAACCCTAACCCTTGACTCTAACCCTTCACCCTAACCCCTAAGCCTTACCCTAACCCTTAACCCTAATCCTGATCCTAACCATTAAACCTAACCCTAGCTCTTAAAGCTAACCCTAAACCTTACCCTCATGACTAGACCTAACCCTGACACTAACCTAACACCTAACCCTAACCAGAACCCCTAAAGCTAACCCTGAACGCTATCCCTAACCCTAGCAGTAAACTTTAACCCTAAACCTAAGCCCAACCCGTAACCCTAATCCTATCCTTTTACCCTAAAACTAACCCCTAAACCTAACCCCTATACCTCACCCTAACTCTAACCCCAATCCTAATTCTAACCATACCCCTTCATAAAACACTAACTCCTAACCGCTAACCCTAACACTAACAAAAAACCCTAATCACTAATCCCTAACCCTAACGCTTAACCTTTACCCTAACCGTTAACCCCCACCCTAAATCTTAACACTGACCCTAACCTTCACCTTTAACTCTAAGCCTAACCCTTAACCCTACAGTAAGGAAGACCCTTAATGCTAATGGGATCCCTTATCCCTAACCCTAACACTACAGCTAAAAATAACCCTAACCTTTGATCCTTAAACCTAACCCCTAACACTTAATTTAACCCCAAACCCTAACCCTAATCCTAAGCATTAAACCTAAACCTATCTCTTAACCCTAACGCTAGCCCTTACCCTAAGGCTTAGATCTAACCCTAAGTCTAACCTACCGCCTAATCCTAACCTTAAGCCCTAATGCTAACTCTAACCCCGAACCCTAAACCTACCCGTAACCCTTAACACTAACCCTATCCGTGAACCTTAACCCTGACCCTAACCATTACCCGCACCCAAGCATTTAACCCTGACCCTAACCCTAATCCTTAATGCTAACCCTAACACGAAACCCTAACCCTAAGCCCAACTCTTATCCCTAATCCTATCCCTTAACCCTAACCCTAACCCAAATGCTACCCCCTAAACATAACCCTAACCGTGACCAGTAAACCTAACCCTAACCTCTAACACAAACCATAGCACATAAATCTAACCCTAAAACTAACCCTAACCCTAACCCTAACCCTAATCCCTATCTCTTAACCTTAACCCTAAGCGTTAACTCTCACGCTAACCTTTAATCCTAACCCTAATCCTAATCTTTAACCCTAAACGTAACACTTAACCCTAACCCTGTACCAAACCCTAACCCCTCATCTTAACCCTAACCGTAAACCTCAACCCTAAACCAAAGTGTAACCGTTAAACCTAAGAGTAACCTTTAACCCTAACCCTAATCCCTAACCCTAAGCCCTCACCCTAACACTAAACTTCATGCTTAACCCTAACCATAATCCTAACCCTAAACCTAATTCTCAGACTTCTTGCTTTCTTAGAGTTTAGAAAGCCTGCAATCCTCCCATGCCATGCGTGAAAGGAGGCTCTACCACTGCGTCCTGCATGAAACCCACGGGCTCATACCCAGAGTATGATAGAGTGGATTCCCGGGTACAATCCGAGCCCCCGAAACTCCCCCCGCCCGTCCGATGCAGACAGGGCCCGTGCGCTAAGCATAAACAATACCTTTAACAGATAACCTTAACCCTGAGCATAACACCCAACCCTGTTCCTATTTCTCCCCTTAACACGTAAACCTCACCGTGCTCCTAACTTTAACCTCTTATCCTAACGTTAATGCATAACCCATTTCCTGAGAACAACCCCTATCCCATACTTCTAACCCTATCTCCTAGTCATCACTGTGACACCTAATCCCTAACCCTAATTCTAAACCGTTAACCCTAACCATAACCCTACCTACAACCCTAACACTGACAGTAACCCTTACTTCTAACCCAAACGCTATGCCTAACAAAAACCCTATCCCTTGACCCTAACCCTTCACCCTAACCCCTAAGCCTTACCCTAACCCTTAACCCTAATCCTAATCCTAACCATTAAACCTAACCCTAGCTCTTAAAGCTAACCCTAAACATTACCCTCAATAGTGGACCTAACCCTGACACTAACCTAACACCTAACCCTAACCAGAACCCCTAAAGCTAACCCTGAACCCTATCCCTAACCCTAGCAGTAAACTTTAACCCTAAACCTAAGCCCAACCCGTAACCCTAATCCTATCCTTTTACCCTAAAACTAACCCCTAAACCTAACCCCTATACCTCACCCTAACTCTAACCCCAATCCTAATTCTAACCATACCCCTTCATAAAACACTAACTCCTAACCGCTAACCCTAACACTAACCAAAAACCCTAATCACTAATCCCTAACCCTAACGCTTAACCTTTACCCTAACCGTTAACCCTCACCCTAAATCTTAACACTGACCCTAACCTTCACCTTTAACTCTAAGCCTAACCCTTAACCCTACAGGAAGAAAGACCCTTAATGCTAATGGGATCCCTTATCCCTAACCCTAACACTACAGCTAAAAATAACCCTAACCTTGGATCCTTAAACCTAACCCCTAACACTTACTTTAACCCCAAACCCTAACCCTAATCCTAAGCATTAAACCTAACCCTATCTCTTAACCCTAACGCTAGCCCTTACCCTAACGCCTAGATCTAACCCTAAATCTAACCTACCGCCTAATCCTAACCTTAAGCCCTAATGCTAACACTAACCCTGAACCCTAAACCTACCCGTAACCCTTAACACTAAGCCTATCCGTGAACCTAAACCCTGACCCTAACCATTACCCGCACCCAAGCATTTAAACCTGACCCTAACCCTAATCCTTAATGCTAACCTTAACACTAAACCCTAACCCTAAGCCCAACACTTAACCCTAATCCTATCCCTTAACCCTAACCATAACCCTAATGCTACCCCCTAAACGTAACCCTAACTGTGACCAGTAAACCTAACCCTAAACTCTAACACAAACCATAGCACATATCTCTAACCCTAAAACTAACCCTAACCCTAACCCTAACCCTAAACCCTAACTCTTAACCTTAACCCTAAGGGTTAACTCTCACGCTAACCTTTAATCCTAACCCTGATCCTAATCTTCAACCCTAAACCTAACACTTAACCCTAACCCTGTACCAAACCCTAACCCCTCATCTTAACCCTAACCGTAAACCTCAACCCTAAACAAAAGTGTAACCGTTAAACCTAAGAGTAACCTTTAACCCTAACCCTATTCCCTAACCCTAAGCCCTCACCCTAACACTAAACTTCATCCTTAACCCTAACCAGAATCCTAACCCTAAATCTAATTCTCAGACTTCTTGCTTTCTTAGAGTTTAGAAAGCCTGCCATCCTCCCATGCCATGCGTGAAAGGAGGCTCTACCACTGTGTCCTGCATGAAACCCACGGGCCCATACCCAGAGTATGATAGAGTGGGTTCCCGGGTACAATCCCAGCCCCCTAAACTCCCCCCGCCCGCCTAATGCAGACAGGGCCCGTGCGCTAAGCATAAACAATACCTTTAACAGATAACCCTAACCCTGAACATAACACCCAACCCTGTTCCTATTTCTCCCCTTAACACGTAAACCTCACCGTGCGCCTAACTTTAACCTCTTATCCTAACGTTAATGCATAACCCATTTCCTGAGAACAACCCCTATCCCATAATTCTAACCCTATGTCCTAGTCATCACCGTGACACCTAATCCCTAACCCTAATTCTAAACCGCTAACCCTAACCGTAACCCTACCTACAACCCTAACACTGACAGTAACCCTTACTTCTAACCCCAACGCTATGCCTAACAAAAACCCTAACCCTTCACCCTAACCCTTCACCCTAACCCCTAAGCCTTACCCTAACCCTTAACCCTAATCCTAATCCTAACCATTAAACCTAACCCTAGCTCTTAAAGCTAACCCTAAACCTTACCCTCACGACTAGACCTAACCCTGACACTAACCTAACACCTAACCCTAACCAGAACCCCTAAAGCTAACCCTGAACCCTATCCCTAACCCTAGCAGTAAACTTTAACCCTAAACCTAAGCCCAACCCGTAACCCTAATCCTATCCTTTTACCCTAAAACTAACCCCTAAACCTAACCCCTATACCTCACCCTAACTCTAACCCCAATCCTAATTCTAACCATACCCCTTCATAAAACACTAACTCCTAACCGCTAACCCTAACACTAACCAAAAACCCTAATCACTAATCCCTAACCCTAACGCTTAACCTTTACCCTAACCGTTAACCCTCACCCTAAATCTTAACACTGACCCTAACCTTCACCTTTAACTCTAAGCCTAACCCTTAACCCTACAGGAAGGAAGACCCTTAATGCTAATGGGATCCCTTATCCCTAACCCTAACACTACAGCTAAAAATAACCCTAACCTTGGATCCTTAAACCTAACCCCTAACACTTACTTTAACCCCAAACCCTAACCCTAATCCTAAGCATTAAACCTAACCCTATCTCTTAACCCTAACGCTAGCCCTTACCCTAACGCCTAGATCTAACCCTAAATCTAACCTACCGCCTAATCCTAACCTTAAGCCCTAATGCTAACACTAACCCTGAACCCTAAACCTACCCGTAACCCTTAACACTAAGCCTATCCGTGAACCTAAACCCTGACCCTAACCATTACCCGCACCCAAGCATTTAAACCTGACCCTAACCCTAATCCTTAATGCTAACCTTAACACTAAACCCTAACCCTAAGCCCAACACTTAACCCTAATCCTATCCCTTAACCCTAACCATAACCCTATTGCTACCCCCTAAACGTAACCCTAACTGTGACCAGTAAACCTAACCCTAAACTCTAACACAAACCATAGCACATATCTCTAACCCTAAAACTAACCCTAACCCTAACCCTAACCCTAAACCCTAACTCTTAACCTTAACCCTAAGGGTTAACTCTCACGCTAACCTTTAATCCTAACCCTGATCCTAATCTTCAACCCTAAACCTAACACTTAACCCTAACCCTGTACCAAACCCTAACCCCTCATCTTAACCCTAACCGTAAACCTCAACCCTAAACAAAAGTGTAACCGTTAAACCTAAGAGTAACCTTTAACCCTAACCCTATTCCCTAACCCTAAGCCCTCACCCTAACACTAAACTTCATCCTTAACCCTAACCAGAATCCTAACCCTAAATCTAATTCTCAGACTTCTTGCTTTCTTAGAGTTTAGAAAGCCTGCAATCCTCCCATGCCATGCGTGAAAGGAGGCTCTACCACTGTGTCCTGCATGAAAACCACGGGCCCATACGCAGAGTATGATAGAGTGGGTTCCCGGGTACAATCCCAGCCCCCTAAACTACCCCCGCCCGCCTAATGCAATCAGGGCCCGTGCACTAAGCATAAACAATACCTTTAACAGATAACCCTAACCCTGAACATAACACCCAACCCTGTTCCTATTTCTCCCCTTAACACGTAAACCTCACCGTGCGCCTAATTTTAACCTCTTATCCTAACGTTAATGGATAACCCATTTCCTGAGAACAACCCCATCCCATAATTCTAACCCTATCTCCTAGTCATCACTGTGACACCTAATCCCTAACCCTAATTCTAAACCGCTAACCCTAACCGTAACCCTACCTACAACCCTAACACTGACAGTAACCCTTACTTCTAACCCCAACGCTATGCCTAACAAAAACCCTAACCCTTGACCCTAACCCTTCACCCTAACCCCTAACCCTTACCCTAACCCTTAACCCTAATCCTAATCCTAACCATTAAACCTAACCCTAGCTCTTAAAGCTAACCCTAAACCTTACCCTCACGACTAGACCTAACCCTGACACTAACCTAACACCTAACCCTAACCAGAACCCCTAAAGCTAACCCTGAACCCTATCCCTAACCCTAGCAGTAAACTTTAACCCTAAACCTAAGCCCAACCCGTAACCCTAATCCTATCCTTTTACCCTAAAACTAACCCCTAAACCTAACCCCTATACCTCACCCTAACTCTAACCCCAATCCTAATTCTAACCATACCCCTTCATAAAACACTAACTCCTAACCGCTAACCCTAACACTAACCAAAAACCCTAATCACTAATCCCTAACACTAACGCTTAACCTTTACCCTAACCGTTAACCCTCACCCTAAATCTTAACACTGACCCTAACCTTAAACTTTTACTCTAAGCCTAACCCTTAACCCTACAGTAAGGAAGACCCTTAATGCTAATGGGATCCCTTATCCCTAACCCTAACACTACAGCTAAAAATAACCCTAACCTTGGATCCTTAAACCTAACCCCTAACACTTACTTTAATCCCAAACCCTAACCCTAATCCTAAGCATTAACCCTAACCCTATCTCTTAACCCTAACGCAGCCCTTACCCTAACGCCTAGATCTAACCCTAAATCTAACCTACCGCCTAATCCTAACCTTAAGCCCTAATGCTAACACTAACCCTGAACCCTAAACCTACCCGTAACCCTTAACACTAACCCTATCCGTGAACCTTAACCCTGACCCTAACCATTACCCGCACCCAAGCATTTAACCCTGACCCTAACCCTAATCCTTAATGCTAACCCTAACACTAAACCCTAACCCTAAGCCCAACACTTATCCCTAATCCTATCCCTTAACCCTAAACCTAAGCCTAACCCTAATGCTACCCCCTAAACGTAACCCTAACCGTGACCAGTAAACCTAAACCTAACCTCTAACACTAACAATAGCACATAACTCTAACCCTAAAACTATCCCTAACCTTAAACCTAACCCTAAACCCTAACTCTGAACCTTAACACTAAGCGTTAACTCTCACGCTAATCTTTAATCCTAACCCTAATCCTAATCTTCAACCCTAAACCTAACACTTAACCCTAACCCTGTACCAAACCCTAACCCCTCATCTTAACCCTAACCGTAAACCTCAACCCTAAACCAAAGTGTAACCATTAAACCTAAGAGTAACCTTTAACTCTAACCCTAATCCCTAACCCTAAGCCCTCACCCTAACACTAAACTTCATCCTTAACCCTAACGATAATCATACCCCTAAATCTAATTCTCAGACTTCTTGCTTTCTTAGAGTTTAGAAAGCCTGCAATCCTCCCATGCCATGCGTGAAAGGAGGCTCTACCACTACGTCCTGCATGAAACCCATAGGCTCATACCGAGAGTATGATATAGTGGGTTCCCGGGTACAATCCCAGCCCCCTAAACTCCCCCTGCCCGCCCAATGCAGATAGGGCCCGTGCGCTAAGCATAAACAATACCTTTAACAGATAACCCTAACCCTGAACATAACACCGAACCCTGTTCCTATTTCTCCCCTTAACATATAAACCTCACCGTGCGCCTAACTTTAACCTCTTATCCTAACGTTAATGCATAACCCATTTCCTGAGAACAACCCCTATCCCATAATTCTAACCCTATCTCCTAGTCATCACTGTGACACCTAATCCCTAACCCTAATTCTAAACCGCTAACCCTAACCGTAACCCTACCTACAACCCTAACACTGACAGTAACCCTTACATCTAACCCCAACGCTATGCCTAACAAAAACCCTAACCCTTGACCCTAACCCTTCACCCTAACCCCTAAGCCTTACCCTAACCCTTAACCCTAATCCTAATCCTAACCATTAAACCTAACCCTAGCTCTTAAAGCTAACCCTAAACCTTACCCTCACGACTAGACCTAACCCTGACACTAACCTAACACCTAACCCTAACCAGAACCCCTAAAGCTAACCCTGAACCCTATCCCTAACCCTAGCAGTAAACTTTAACCCTAAACCTAACCCCAACCCGTAACCCTAATCCTATCCTTTTACTCTAAAACTAAACCCTAAACCTAACCCCTATACCTCACCCTAACTCTAACCCCAATCCTAATTCTAACCATACCCCTTCATAAAACACTAACTCCTAACCGCTAACCCTAACACTAACCAAAAACCCTAATCACTAATCCCTAACCCTAACGCTTAACCTTTACCCTAACCGTTAACCCTCACCCTAAATCTTAACACTGACCCTAACCTTCACCTTTAACTCTAAGCCTAACCCTTAACCCTACAGTAAGGAAGACCCTTAATGCTAATGGGATCCCTTATCCCTAACCCTAACACTACAGCTAAAAATAACCCTAACCTTGGATCCTTAAACCTAACCCCTAACACTTACTTTAACCCCAATCCCTAACCCTAATCCTAAGCATTAAACCTAAACCTATCTCTTAACCCTAACGCTAGCCCTTACCCTAACGCCTAGATCTAACCCTAAGTCTAACCTACCGCCTAATCCTAACCTTAAGCCCCAATGCTAACTCTAACCCTGAACCCTAAACCTATCCGTAACCCTTAACACTAACCCTATCTGTGAACCTAAACCCTGACCCTAACCATTACCCGCACCCAAGCATTGAACCCTGACCCTAACCCTAATCCTTAATGCTAACCCTAACACTAAACCCTAACCCTAAGCCCAACACTTATCCCTAATCCTATCCCTTAACCCTAACCCTAACCCTAATGCTACCCCCCAAACGTAACCCTAACCGTGACCAGTAAACCTAACCCTAACCTCTAACACAAACCATAGCACATAACTCTAACCCTAAAACTAACCCTAACCCTAACCCTAACCCTAAACCCTATCTTTTAACCTTAACCCTAAGCGTTAACTCTCACGCTAAACTTTAATCCTAACCCTAATCCTAATCTTCAACCCTAAACCTAACACTTAACCCTAACCCTATTCCAAACCCTAACCCCTCATCTTAACCCTAACCGTAAACCTCAACCTGAAACCAAAGTCTAACCGTTAAACCTAAGAGTAACCTTTAACCCTAACCCTAATCCCTAACCCTAAGCCCTCACCCTAACACTAAACTTCATCCTTAACCCTAACCAGAATCCTAACCCTAAATCTAATTCTCAGACTTCTTGCTTTCTTAGAGTTTAGAAAGCCTGCAATCCTCCCATGCCATGCGTGAAAGGAGGCTCTACCACTGCGTCCTGCATGAAACCCACGGGCTGATACCCAGAGTATGATAGAGTGGGTTCCCGGGTACAATCCCAGCCCCCGAAACTCCCCCCGCCCGTCCGATGCAGACAGGGCCCGTGCGCTAAGCATAAACAATACCTTTAACAGATAACCCTAACCCTGAACGTAACACCCAACCCTGTTCCTATTTCTCCCCTTAACACGTAAACCTCACCATGCGCCTAACTTTAACCTCTTATCCTAACGTTAATCCATAACCCATTTCCTGAGAACAACCCCTATCCCATAATTCTAACCCTATCTCGTAGTCATCACTGTGACACCTAATCCTTAACCCTAATTCAAAACCGCTAACCCTAACCATAACCCTACCTACAACCCTAACACTGACAGTAACCCTTACTTCTAACCCCAACGCTATGCCTAACAAAAACCCTAACCCTTCACCCTAACCCAGAAGCCTTACCCTAACCCTTAACCCTAATCCTAATCCTAACCATTAAACCTAACCCTAGCTCTTAAAGCTAACCCTAAACCTTACCCTCACGACTAGACCTAACCCTGACACTAACCTAACACCTAACCCTAACCAGAACCCCTAAAGCTAACCCTGAACCCTATCGCTAACCCTAGCAGTAAACTTTAAGCTTAAACCTAAGCCCAACCCATAACCCTAATCCTATCCTTTTACCCTAAAACTAACCCCTAAACCAAACCCCTATACCTCACCCTAACTCTAACCCCAATCCTAATTCTAACCATACCCCTTCATAAAACACTAACTCCTAACCGCTAACCCTAACACTAACCAAAAACCCTAATCACTAATCCCTAGCCCTAACGCTTAACCTTTACCCTAACCGTTAGCCCTCACCCTACATCTTAACACTGACCCTAACCTTAACCTTTAACTCTAAGCCTAACCCTTAATCCTACAGTAAGGAAGACCCTTAATGCTAATGGGATCCCTTATC
>NW_027182893.1:722500-725000 GCF_041146395.1 Eulemur rufifrons
AACCTCTAACACTAACCATAGCACATAACTCTAAGCCTAAAACTAACCCTAACCCTAACCCTAACCCTAAACCCTAACTCTTAACCTTAACCCTAAGCGTTAACTCTCACGCTAACCTTTAATCCTAACCCTAATCCTAATCTTCAACCCTAAACCTAACACTTAACCCTAACCCTGTACCAAACCCTAACCCCTCATCTTAACCCTAACCGTAAACCTCAACCCTAAACCAAAGTGTAACCGTTAAACCTAAGAGTAACCTTTAACCCTAACCCTAATCCCTAACCCTAAGCCCTCACCATAACACTAAACTTCATCCTTAACCCTAACCAGAATCCTAACCCTAAATCTAATTCTCAGACTTCTTGCTTTGTTAGAGTTTAGAAAGCCTGCAATCCTCCCATGCCATGCGTGAAAGGAGGCTCTACCACTGCGTCCTGCATGAAACCCACGGGCTCATATTCAGAGTATGATAGAGTGGGTTCCCGGGTACAATCCCAGCCCCCTAAACTCCCCCCGCTCGCCCAATGCAGACAGGGCCCGTGCGCTAAGCATAAACAATACCTTTAACAGATAACCCTAACCCTGAACATAACACCCAACCCTGTTCCTATTTCTCCCCTTAACACGTAAACCTCACCGTGCGCCTAACTTTAACCTCTTATCCTAACGTTAATGCATAACCCATTTCCTGAGAACAACCCCTATCCCATAATTCTAACCCTATCTCCTAGTCATCACTGTGACACGTAATCCCTAACCCTAATTCTAAACCGCTAACCCTAACCGTAACCCTACCTACAACCCTAACACTGACAGTAACCCTTACTTCTAACCCTAACGCTATGCCTAACAAAAACCCTAACCCTTGACTCTAACCCTTCACCCTAACCCCTAAGCCTTACCCTAACCCTTAACCCTAATCCTAATCCTAACCATTAAACCTAACCCTGGCTCTTAAAGCTAACCCTAAACCTTACCCTCACGACTAGACCTAACCCTGACACTAACCTAACACCTAACCCTAACCAGAACCCCTAAAGCTAACCCTGAACCCTATCCCTAACCCTAGCAGTAAACTTTAACCCTAAACCTAAGCCCAACCCGTAACCCTAATCCTATCCTATTACCCTAAAAGTAACCCCTAAACCTAACCCCTATACCTCACCCTAACTCTAACCCCAATCCTAATTCTAACCATACCCCTTCATAAAACACTAACTCCTAACCGCTAACCCTAACACTAACCAAAAACCCTAATCACTAATCCCTAACCCTAACGCTTAACCTTTACCCTAACCGTTAACCCTCACCCGAAATCTTAACACTGACCCTAACCTTAACCTTTAACTCTAAGCCTAACCCTTAACCCTACAGTAAGGAAGACCCTTAATGCTAATGGTATCCCTTATCCCTAACCCTAACACTACAGCTAAAAATAACCCTAACCTTGGATCCTTAAACCTAACCCCTAACACTTACTTTAACCCCAAACCCTAAGCCTATTCCTAAGCATTAAACCTAACCCTATATCTTAACCCTAACGCTAGCCCTTACCCTAACGCCTAGACCTAACCCTAAATCTAACCTACCGCCTAATCCTAACCTTAAGCCCTAATGCTAACTCTAACCCTGAACCCTAAACCTACCCGTAACCCTTAACACTAACCCTATCCGTGAACCTTAATCCTGACCCTAACCATTACCCGCACCCAAGCATTTAACCCTGAACCTAACACTAATCCTTAATGATAACCCTAACCCTAACCCTAACCCTAAGCCCAACACTGAACGCTAATCCTATCCCTTAACCCTAACCCTAATGCTAACCCCTAAACGTAACCCTCACCGTGACCAGTAAACCTAAACCTAACCTCTAACACAAACCATAGCACATAACTCTAACCCTAAAACTAACCCTAACCCTAACCCTAACCCTAAACCCTAACTCTTAACCTTAACACTAAGCGTTAACTCTCACGCTAACCTTTAATCCTACCCCTAATCCTAATCTTCAACCCTAAACCTAACACTTAACCCTAACCCTGTACCAAACCCTAAACCCTCATCTTAACCCTAACCGTAAACCTCAACCCTAAACCAAAGTGTAACCGTTAAACCTAAGAGTAACCATTAACCCTAACCCTAATCCCTGACCCTAAGCCCTCACCCTAACACTATACTTCATCCTTAACCCTAACCATAATCCTACCCCTAAATCTAATTCTCAGACTTCTTGCTTTCTTAGAGTTTAGAAAGCCTGCAATCCCCCCATGCCATGCGTGAAAGGAGGCTCTACCACTGTGTCCTGCATGAAACCGACGGGCCCATACCCAGAGTATGATAGAGTGGGTTCCCGGGTACAATCCCAGCCCCCTAAACTACCCCCGCCCGCCTAATGCAGACAGGGCCCGTGCGCTAAGCATAAACAATACCTTTAACAGATAACCCTAACCCTGAACATAACACCCAACCCTGTTCCTATTTCTCCCCTTAACAC
>NW_027182894.1:5000-12500 GCF_041146395.1 Eulemur rufifrons
ACTAACCCTATCCGTGAACCTTAACCCTGACCCTAACCATTACCCGCACCCAAGCTTTTAACCCTGACCCTAACCCTAAACCTTAATGCTAACCCTAACACTAAACCCTAACCCTAAGCCCAACACTTATCCCTAATCCTATCCCTTAACCTTAACCTTAACCCTAATGCTACCCCATAAACGTAACCCTAACCGTGACCAGTAAACCTAACCCTAACCTCTAACACAAACCATAGCACATAACTCTAACCCTAAAACTAACCCTAACCCTAACCCTAACCCTAACACCTAACTGTTAACCTTAACCCTAAGCGTTAACTCTCACGCTAACCTTTAATCCTAACCCTAATCCTAATCTTCAACCCTAAACCTAACACTTAACCCTAACCCTGTACCAAACAGTAACCCCTCATCTAAACCCTAACCGTAAACCTCAACCCTAAACCAAAGTGTAACCGTTAAACCTAAGAGTAACCTTTAACCCTAACCCTAATCCCTAACCCTAAGCCCTAACCGTAACACTAAACTTCATCCTTAACCCTAACCATAATCCTAACCCTAAATCTAATTCTCAGACTTCTTGCTTTCTTAGAGTTTAGAAAGCCTGCAATCCTCCCATGCCATGCGTGAAAGGAGGCTCTACCACTGTGTCCTGCATGAAACCCACGGGCCCATACCCAGGGTATGATAGAGTGGTTTCCCGGGTACAATCCCAGCCCGCTAAACTCCCCCCGCCCGCCTAATGCAGACAGGGCCCATGTGCTAAGCATAAACAATACCTTTAACAGATAACCCTAACCCTGAACATAACACCCAACCCTGTTCCTATTTCTCCCCTTAACACGTAAACCTCACCCTGCGCCTAACTTTAACCTCTTATCCTAACGTTAATGCATAACCCATTTCCTGAGAACAACCCCTATCCCATAATTCTAACCCTATCTCCTAGTCATCACTGTGACACCTAATCTCTAACCCTAATTCTAAACCGCTAACCCTAACCGTAAGCCTACCTACAACCCTAACACTGACAGTAACCCTTACTTCTAACCCCAACGCTATGCCTAACAAAAACCCTAACCCTTGACCCTAACCCTTCACCCTAACCCCTAAGCCTTACCCTAACCCTTAACCCTAATCCTAATCCTAACCATTAAACCTAACCCTAGCTCTTAAAGCTAACCCTAAACCTTACCCTCACGACGAGACCTAACCCTGACACTAACCTAACACCTAACCCTAACCAGAACCCCTAAAGCTAACCCTGAACCCTATCCCTAACCCTAGCAGTAAATTTTAACCCTAAACCTAAGCCCAACCCGTAACCCTAATCCTATCCTTTTACCCTAAACCTAACCCCTATACCTCACCCTAACTCTAACACCAATCCTAATTCTAACCATACCCCTTCATAAAACACTAACTCCTAACCGCTAACCCTAACACTAACCAAAAACCCTAATCACTAATCCCTAACCCTATCGCTTAACCTTTACCCTAACCGTTAACCCTACCCCAAATCTTAACACTGACCCTAACCTTAACCTTTAACTCTAAGCCTAACCCTTAACCCTACAGTAAGGAAGACCCTTAATGCTAATGGGATCCCTTATCCCTAACCCTAACACTACAGCTAAAAATAACCCTAACCTTGGATAGTTGAACCTAACCCCTAAAACTTACTTTAACCCCAAACCCTAACCCTAATCCTAAGCATTAAACCTAACCCTATCTCTTAACCCTAACGCTAGCCCTTACCCTAACGCCTAGATCTAACCCTAAATCTAACCTACCGCCTAATCCTAACCTTAAGCCCTAATGCTAACTCTAACCCTGAACCCTAAACCTACCCGTAACCCTTAACACTAACCCTATCCGTCAACCTTAACCCTGACCCTAAACATTACCCGCACCCAAGCATTTAATCCTGACCCTACCCCTAATCCTTAATGATAACCCTAACACTAAACCCTAACGCTAAGCCCAACACTTATCCCTAATCCTATCCCTTAACACTAACCCTAATGCTAACCCCTAAACGTAACCCTAACCGTGACCAGTAAACCTAACCCTAACCTCTAACACAAACCATAGCACTAAACTAACTGAAACTAACCCTATCCCTAACCCTAACCCTAAACCCTAACTCTTAACCTTAACCCTAAGCGTTAACTCTCACGCTAACCTTTAATCCTAACCCTAATCCTAAATTTCAACACTAAACCTAACACTTAACCCTAACCCTGTACCATAACCTAACCCCTCATCTTAACCCTAATCGTAAACCTCAACCCTAAACCAAAGTGTAACCGTTAAACCTAAGAGTAACCTTTAATCCTAACCCTAATACCTAAGCCTAAGCCCTCACCCTAACACTAAACTTCTCCTTAACCCTAACCATAATCCAACCCTAAATCTCATTCTCACATTTCTTGCTTTCTTAGAGTTTAGAAAGCCTGCCATCCTCCCATGCCATGGGTGAAAGGAGTCTCTACCACTGTGTCCTGCATGAAACCCACGGGCCCATACCCAGAGTATGATAGAGTGGGTTCCCGGGTACAATCCCAGCCCCCTAAACTCCCCCCGCCCGCCTAATGCAGACAGGGCCCGTGCGCTAAGCATAAACAATACCTTTAACATATAACCCTAACCCTGAACATAACACCCAACCCTGTTCCTATTTCTCCCCTTAACACGTAAACCTCCCCGTGCGCCTAACTTTAACCTCTTATCCTAACGTTAATGCATAACCCATTTCCTGAGAACAACCGCTATCCCATAATTCTAACCCTATCTCCTAGTCATCACTGTGACACCTAATCCCTAACCCTAATTCTAAACCGCTAACCCTAACCGTAACCCTACCTACAACCCTAACACTGACAGTAACCCTTACTTCTAACCCCAACGCTATGCCTAACAAAAACCCTAACCCTGCACCCTAGCCCCTAAGCCTTACCCTAACCCTTATCCCTAATCCTAATCCTAACCATTAAACCTAACCCTAGCTCTTAAAGATAACCCTGAACCTTGCCCTCACGACTAGACCTAACCCTGACACTAACCTAACACCTAACCCTAAGCAGAACCCCTAAAGCTAAGCCTGAACCCTATCCCTAACCCTAGCAGTAAACTTTAACCCTAAAGCTAAGCCCAACCCGTAACCCTAATCCTATCCTTTAACCCTAAAACTAACCTCTAAACCTAACCCCTATACCTCACCCTAACTCTAACCCCAATCCTAATTCTAACCATACCCCTTCATAAAACACTAACTCCTAACAGCTAACCCTAACACTAACCAAAAACCCTAATCACTAATCCCTAACCCTAACGCTTAACCTTTACCCTAACCGTTAACCCTCACCCTAAATCATAACACTGACCCTAACCTTAACCTTTAACTCTAAGCCTAACCCTTAACCCTACAGTAAGGAAGACCCTTAATGCTAATGGGATCCCTTTTCCGTAACCCTAACACTACAGCTAAAAATAACAGTAACCTTTCATCCTTAAACCTAACCCCTAACACTTACTTTAACCCAAAACCCTAACCCTAATCCTAAGCATTAAACCTAACCCTATCTCTTAACCCTAACGCTAGCCCTTACCCGAACGCCTAGATCTAACCCTAAATCGAACCTACCGCCTAATCCTAACCTTAAGCCCTAATGCTAACTCTAACCCTGAACCCTAAACCTACCCGTAACCCTTAACACTAACCCTATCCGTGAACCTTAACCCTGACCCTAACCATTACCCGCACCCAGGCATTTAACCCTGACCCTACCTCTAGTCCTTAATGATAACCCTAACACTAAACCCTAACCCTAAGGCCAACACTTAACCGTAATCCTATCCCTTAACCCTAACCCTAACCCTAACCCTAATGCTAACGCCTAAACGTAACCCTAACCGTCACCAGTAAACCTAACCCTAACCTCTAACACAAACCATAGCACATAACTCTAACCCTAAAACTAACCCTAACCCTAAACCTAACCCTAAACCCTAACTCTTAACCTTAACCCTAAGCGTTAACTCTCACGCTATCCTATAATCCTAACCCTAATCCTAATCTTCAACCCTAAACCTTACACTTAACCCTAACCCTGTACCAAACCCTAACCCCTCATCTTAACCCTAACCGTAAACCTCAACCCTAAACCAAAGTGTAACCATTAAACCTAAGAGTAACCTTTAACCCTAACCCTAATCCCTAACCCTAAGCCCTCACCCTAACACTAAACTTCATCCTTAACCCTAACCATAATCCTAACCCTAAATCTAATTCTCAGACTTCTTGCTTTCTTAGAGTTTAGAAAGCCTGCAATCCTCCCATGCCATGCGTGAAAGGAGGCTCTACCACTGTGTCCTGTATGAAACCCACGGACCCATACCCAGAGTATGATAGAGTGGGTTCCCGGGTACAATCCCAGCCCCCAAAACTCCCCCCCGCCCGCCTAATGCAGACAGGGCCCGTGCGCTAAGCATAAACAATACCTTTAACAGATAACCCTAACCCTGAACATAACACCCAACCCTGTTCCTATTTCTCCCCTTAACACGTAAACTTCACCGTGCGCCTAACTTTAACCTCTTATCCTAACGTTAATGCATAACCCATTTCCTGAGAACAACCCCTATCCCATAATTCTAACCCTATCTCCTAGTCATCACTGTGACACCTAATCCCTAACCCTAATTCCAAACCGCTAACCCTAACCGTAACCCTACCTACAACCCTAACACTGACAGTAACCCTTACTTCTAACCCCAACGCTATGCCTAACAAAAACCCTAACCCTTGACCCTAACCCTTCACCCTAACCCCTAAGACTTACACTAACCCTTAACCTTAATCCTAATCCTAACCATTAAACCTAACCCTAGCTCTTAAAGCTAACCCTAAACCTTACCCTCACGACTAGACCTAACCCTGACACTAACCTAACACTTAACCCTAACCAGAACCCCTAAAGCTAACCCTGAACCCTATCCCTAACCCTAGCAGTAAACTTTAACCCTAAACCTAAGCCCAACCCGTAACCCTATTCCTATCCTTTTACCCTAAAACTAACCCCTAAACCTAACCCCTATACCTCACCCTAACTCTAACCCCAATCCTAATTCTAACCATACCCCTTCATAAAACACTAACCGCTAACCTAACACTAACCAAAAACCCTAATCACTAATCCCTAACCCTAACACTTAACCTTTACCCTAACCGTTAACCCTCACCCTAAATCTTAACACTGACCCCACCCTTAACCTTTAACTCTAAGCCTAACCCTTAAGCCTATAGTAAGGAAGACCCTTAATGCTAATGGGATCCCTTATCCCTAACCCTAACACTACAGCTAAAAATAACCCTAACCTTGGATCCTTAAACCTAACCCCTAACACTTACTTTAACCCCAAACCCTAACCCTAATCCTAAGCATTAAACCTAACCCTATCTCTGAACCCTAACGCTAGCCCTTACCCTAACGCCTAGATCTAACCCTAAATCGAACCTACCGCCTAATCCTAACGTTAAGCCCTAATGCTAACTCTAACCCTGAACCCTAAACCTACCCGTAACCCTTAACACTAACCCTATCCGTGAACCTTAACCCTGACCCTAACCATTACCCGCACCCAAGCATTTAACCCTGACCCTACCCCTAATCCTTAATGATAACACTAACACTAAACCCTAACCCTAAGCCCAACACTTAACCCTAATCCTATCCCTTAACCCTAACCCTAACGCAAACCCCTAAACTTAACCCTAACCGTGACCAGTAAACCTAACCTTAACCTCTAACACAAACCATAGCACATAACTCTAACCCTAAAACTAAACCTAACCCCAAACCTAACGCTAAATCCTAAACCTTAACCTTAACCCTAAGCGTTAACTCTCACGCTAACCTTTAATCCTAACCCTAATCCTAATCTTCAGCCCTAAACCTAACACTTAACCCTAACCCTGTACCAAACCCTAACCCCTCATCTTAACCCTAACCGTAAACCTCAACCCTAAACCAAAGTGTAACCGTTAAACCTAAGAGTAACCTTTAACCCTAACCCTAATCCCTAACCCTAAGCCCTCACCCTAACACTAAACTTCATCCTTAACCCTAACCATAATCCTAACCCTAAATCTCATTCTCAGACTTCTTACATTCTTAGAGTTTAGAAAGCCTGCAATCCTCCCATGCCATGCGTGAAAGGAGGCTCTCCGACTGTGTCCTGCATGAAACCCACGGGCCCATACCCAGAGTATGATAGAGTGGGTTCCAGGGTACAATCCCTGCCCCCTAAACTCCCCCCGCCCGCCTAATGCAGACAGGGCCCGTGCGCTAAGCATAAACAAAACCTTTAACAGATAACCCTAACCCTGAACATAACACCCAACCCTGTTCCTATTTCTCCCCTTAACACGTAAACCTCACCGTGCGCCTAACTTTAACCTCTTATCCTAACGTTAATGCATAACCCATTTCCTGAGAACAACCCCTATCCCATAATTCTAACCCTATCTCCTAGTCATCACTGTGACACCTAATCCCTAACCCTAATTCCAATCCGCTAACCCTAACCGTAACCCTACCTACAACCCTAACACTGACAGTAACCCTTACTTCTAACCCCAACGCTATGCCTAACAAAAACCCTAACCCTTGACCCTAACCCTTCACCCTAACCCCTAAGACTTACCCTAACCCTTAACCCTAATCCTAATCCTAACCATTAAACCTAACCCTAGCTCTTAAAGCTAACCCTAAACCTTACCCTCACGACTAGACCTAACCCTGACACTAACCTAACACTTAACCCTCACCAGAACCCCTAAAGCTAACCCTGAACCCTATCCCTAACCCTAGCAGTAAACTTTAACCCTAAACCTAAGCCCAACCGTAACCCTAATCCTATCCTTTTACCCTAAAACTAACCCCTAAACCTAACCCCTATACCTCACCCTAACTCTAACCCCAATCCTAATTCTAACCATACCCCTTCATAAAACACTAACCGCTAACCTAACACTAACCAAAAACCCTAATCACTAATCCCTAACCCTAACACTTAACCTTTACCCTAACCGTTAACCCTCACCCTAAATCTTAACACTGACCCTAACCTGAACCTTTAACTCTAAGCCTAACCCTTAACCCTACAGTAAGGAAGACCCTTAATGCTAATGGGATCCCTTATCCCTAACCCTAACACTACAGCTAAAAATAACCCTAACCTTGGATCCTTAAACCTAACCCCTAACACTTACTTTAACCCCAAACCCTAACCCTAATCCTAAGCATTAAACCTAACCCTATCTCTGAACCCTAACGCTAGCCCTTACCCTAACGCCTAGATCTAACCCTAAATCGAACCTACCAACTAATCCTAACCTTAAGCCCTAATGCTAACTCTAACCCTGAACCCTAAACCTACCCATAACCCTTAACACTAACCCTATCCGTCAACCTTAACCCTGACCCTAACAATTAC
>NW_027182894.1:17500-20000 GCF_041146395.1 Eulemur rufifrons
TAACCCTAACCTATAACACAAACCATAGCACATAACTCTAACCCTAAAACTAACCCTAACCCTAACCCTAACCCTAAACCCTAACTCTTAACCTAATCCCTAAGCGTTAACTCTCACGCTAACCTTTAATCCTAACCCTAATCCTAATCTTCAACCCTAAACCTAACACTTAACCCTAAACCTGTACCAAACACTAACCCCTCATCTAAACCCTAACCGTAAACCTCAACCCTAAACCAAAGTGTAACCGTTAAACCTAAGACTAACCTTTAACCCTAACCCTAATCCCTAACCCTAAGCCCTCACCCTAACACTAAACTTCATCCTTAACCCTAACCATAATCCTAACCCTAAATCTAATTCTCAGACTTCTTGCTTTCTTAGAGTTTAGAAAGCCTGCAATCCTCCCATGCCATGCGTGAAAGGAGGCTCTACCACTGTGTCCTGCATGAAACCCACGGGCCCATACCCTGGGTATGATAGAGTGGTTTCCCGGGTACAATCCCAGCCCGCTAAACTCCCCCCGCCCGCCTAATGCAGACAGGGCCCGTGTGCTAAGCATAAACAATACCTTTAACAGATAACCCTAACCCTGAACATAACACCCAACCCTGTTCCTATTTCTCCCCTTAACACGTAAACCTCACCGTGCGCCTAACTTTAACCTCTTATCCTAACGTTAATGCATAACCCATTTCCTGAGAACAACCCCTATCCCATAATTCTAACCCTATCTCCTAGTCATCACTCTGTCTCCTAATCCCTAACCCTAATTCTAAACCGCTAACCCTAACCGTAACCCTACCTACAACCCTAACACTGACAGTAACCCTTACTTCTAACCCCAACGCTATGCCTAATAAAAACCCAAGCCTTCACCCTAACCCCTAAGCCTTACCCTAACCCTTAACCCTAATCCTAATCCTAACCATTAAACCTAACCCTAGCTCTTAAAGGTAACCCTAAACCTTACCCTCACGACTAGACCTAACCCTGACACTAACCTAACACCTAACCCTAACCAGAACCCCTAAAGCTAACCCTGAACCCTATCCCTAACCCTAGCAGTAAACTTTAACCCTAAACCTAAGCCCAACCCGTAACCCTAATCCTATCCTTTTACCCTAAAACTAACCCCTAAACCTAACCCCTATACCTCACCCTAACTCTAACCCCAATCCTAATTCTAACCATACCCCTTCATAAAACAATAACTCCTAACCGCTAACCCTAACACTAACCAAAAACCCTAATCACTAATCCCTAACCCTAACGCTTAACCTTTACCCTAACCGTTAACCCTCACCCTAAATCTTAACACTGACCCTAACCTTAACCTTTAACTCTAAGCCTAACCCTTAACCCTACAGTAAGGAAGACCCTTAATGCTAATGGGATCCCTTAATCCTAACCCTAACACTACAGCTAAAAATAACCCTAACCTTTGATCCTGAAACCTAACCCCTAACACTTACTTTAACCCCAAACCCTAACCCTAATCCTAAGCATTAAACCTAACCCTATCTCTTAACCCTAACGCTAGCCCTTACCCTAACGCCTAGATCTAACCCTAAATCTAACCTACCGCCTAATCCTAAGCTTAAGCCCTAATGCTAACTCTAACCCTGAACCCTAAACCTACCCGTAACCCTTAACACTAACCCTATCCGTGAACCTTAACCCTGACCCTAACCATTACCCGCAACCAAGCATTTAACCCTGACCCTACCCCTAATCCTTAATGATAACCCTAACACTAAACCCTAACCCTAAGCCCAACACTTATCCCTAATCCTATCTCTTAACCCTAACCATAAGCCTAACCCTAATGCTACCTCCTAAACCTAACCCTAGCCGTGACCAGTAAACCTAACCCTAACCTCTAACACAAACCATAGCACATAACTCTAACTCTAAAACTAACCCTAACCCTAACCCTAAACACTAACTCTTAACCTTAACCCTAAGCGTTAACTCTCACGCTAACCTTTAATCCTAACTCTAATGCTAATCTTCAACTCTAAACCTAACACATAACCCTAACCCTGTACCAAATCCTAACCCCTCATCTTAACCCTAACCGTAAACCTCAACCCTAAACCAAAGTGTAACCGTTAAACCTAAGGGTAAACTTTAACCCTAACCCTAATCCCTAACCCTAAGCCCTCACCCTAACACTAAACTTCATCCTTAACCCTAACCAGAATCCTAACCCTAAATCTAATTCTCAGACTTCTTGCTTTCTTAGAGTTTAGAAAGCCTGCAATCCTCCCATGCCATGCGTGAAAGGAGGCTCTACCACTGTGTCCTGCATGAAACCCATGGGCCCATACCCAGAGTATGATAGAGTGGGTTCCCGGGTACAATCCCAGCCCCCTAAACTCCCCCCGCCCGCCTAATGCAGACAGGGCCCGTGCGCTAAGCATAAACAATACCTTTAACAGATAACCCTAACCCTGAACATAACACCCAACCCTGTTCCTATTTCTCCCCTTAACAC
>NW_027182894.1:57500-62500 GCF_041146395.1 Eulemur rufifrons
AACCCTAACCGTAACCCTACCTACAACCCTAACACTGACAGTAACCCTTACTTCTAACCCCAACGCTATGCCTAACAAAAACCCTAACCCTTGACACTAACCCTTCACCCTAACCCCTAAGCCTTACCCTAACCCTTAACCCTAATCCTAATCCTAATCATTAAACCTAACCCTAGCTCTTAAAGCTAACCCTAAACCTTACCCTCACGACTAGACCTAACCCTCACACTAACCTAACACCTGACCCTAACTAGACCCCTAAAGCTAACCCTGAACCCTATCCCTAACCCTAGCAGTAAACTTTAACCCTAAACCTAAGCCCAATCCGTAACCCTAATCCTATCCTTTTACCCTAAACCTAACCCCTATACCTCACCCTAACTCTAACCCCAATCCTAATTCTAACCATACCCCTTCATAAAACACTAACTCCTAACCGCTAACCCTAACACTAACCAAAAACCCTAATCACTAATCCCTAACCCTAACGCTTAACCTTTACCCTAACCGTTAACCCTCACCCTAAATCTTAACACTGACCCTAACCTTAACCTTTAACTCTAAGCCTAACCCTTAACCCTACAGTAAGGAAGACCCTTAATGCTAATGGGATCACTTATCCCTAACCCTAACACTACAGCTAAAAATAACCCTAACCTTGGATCCTTAAACCTAACCCCTAACACTTACTTTAACCCCAAACCCTAACCCTAATCCTAAGCATTAAACCTAACCCTATCTCTGAACCCTAACGCTAGCCCTTACCCTAACGCCTAGATCTAACCCTAAATCGAACCTACCGCCTAATCCTAACCTTAAGCCCTAATGCTAACTCTAACCCTGAACCCTAAACCTACCCGTAACCCTTAACACTAACCCTATCCATGAACCTTAACCCTGACCCTAACCATTACCCGCACCCAGGCATTTAACCCTGACCCTACCCCTAGTCCTTAATGATAACCCTAACACTAAACCCTAACCCTAAGGCCAACACTTAACCGTAATCCTATCCCTTAACCCTAACCCTAACCCTAACCCTAATGCTAACCCCTAAACGTAACCCTAACCGTCACCAGTAAACCTAACCCTAACCTCTAACACAAACCATAGCACATAACTCTAACCCTAAAACTAACCCTAACCCTAAACCTAACCCTAAACCCTAACTCTTAACCTTAACCCTAAGCGTTAACTCTCACGCTATCCTATAATCCTAACCCTAATCCTAATTTCAACCCTAAACCTTACACTTAACCCTAACCCTGTACCAAACCCTAACCCTAACCCTTACCCTAAACTTAAACCTCAACCCTAAACCAAAGTGTAACCGTTAAACCTAAGAGTAACCTTTAACCCTAACCCTAATCCCTAACCCTAAGCCCTCACCCTAACACTAAACTTTATCCTTAACCCTAACCATAATCCTAACCCTAAATCTAATTCTCAGACTTCTTGCTTTCTTAGAGTTTAGAAAGCCTGCAATCCTCCCATGCCATGCGTGAAAGGAGGCTCTACCACTGTGTCCTGTATGAAACCCACGGACCCATACCCAGAGTATGATAGAGTGGGTTCCCGGGTACAATCCCAGCCCCCAAAACTCCCCCCCGCCCGCCTAATGCAGACAGGGCCCGTGCGCTAAGCATAAACAATACCTTTAACAGATAACCCTAACCCTGAACATAACACCCAACCCTGTTCCTATTTCTCCCCTTAACACGTAAACCTCACCGTGCGCCTAACTTTAACCTCTTATCCTAACGTTAATGCATAACCCATTTCCTGAGAACAACCCCTATCCCATAATTCTAACCCTATCTCCTAGTCGTCACTGTGACACCTAATCCCTAACCCTAATTCTAAACCGCTAACCCTAACCGTAACCCTACCTACAACCCTAACACTGACAGTAACCCTTACTTCTAACCCCAACGCTATGCCTAACAAAAACCCTAACCCTGCACCCTAACCCCTAAGCCTTACCCTAACCCTTAACCCTAATCCTAATCCTAACCATTAAACCTAACCCTAGCTCTTAAAGATAACCCTGAACCTTGCCCTCACCACTAGACCTAACCCTGACACTAAACTAACAACTAACCCTAAGCAGAACCCCTAAAGCTAAGCCTGAACCCTATCCCTAACCCTAGCAGTAAACTTTAACCCTAAACCTAAGCCCAACCCGTAACCCTAATCCTATCCTTTTACCCTAAAACTAACCCCTAAACCTAACCCCTCTACCTCACCCTAACTCTAACCCCAATCCTAATTCTAACCATACCCCTTCATAAAACACTAACTCCTAACCGCTAACCCTAACACTATCCAAAAACCCTAATCACTAATCCCTAACCCTAACGCTTAACCTTTACCCTAACCGTTAACCCTCACCCTAAATCTTAACACTGACCCTAACCTTAACCTTTAACTCTAAGCCTAACCCTTAACCCTACAGTAAGGAAGACCCTTAATGCTAATGGGATCCCTTTTCCGTAACCCTAACACTACAGCTAAAAATAGCAGTAACCTTTCATCCTTAAACCTAACCCCTAACACTTACTTTAACTCCAAACCCTAACCCTAATCCTAAGCATTAAACCTAACCCTATCTCTTAACCCTAACGCTATCCCTTACCCGAACGCCTAGATCTAACCCTAAATCGAACCTACCGCCTAATCCTAACCTTAAGCCCTAATGCTAACTCTAACCCTGAACCCTAAACCTACCCGTAAACCTTAACACTAACCCTATCCGTGAACCTTAACCCTGACCCTATCCATTACCCGCACCCAGGCATTTAACCCTGACCTTACCCCTAGTCCTTAATGATAACCCTAACACTAAACCCTAACCCTAAGGCCAACACTTAACCGTAATCCTATCCCTTAACCCTAACCCTAACCCTAACCCTAATGCTAACCCCTAAACGTAACCCTAACCGTCACCAGTAAACCTAACCCTAACCTCTAACACAAACCATAGCACATAACTCTAACCCTAAAACTAACCCTAACCCTAAACCTAACCCTAAACCCTAACTCTTAACCTTAAACCTAAGCGTTAACACTCACGCTATCCTATAATCCTAACCCTAATCCTAATCTTCAACCCTAAACCTTACACTTAACCCTAACCCTGTACCAAACCCTAACCCCTCATCTTAACCCTAACCGTAAACCTCAACCCTAAACAAAAGTGTAACAGTTAAACCTAAGAGTAACCTTTAACAATAACCCGAATCCCTAACCCTAAGCCCTCACCCTAACACTAAACTTCATCCTTAACCCTAACCATAATCCTAACCCTAAATCTAATTCTCAGACTTCTTGCTTTCTTAGAGTTTAGAAAGCCTGCAATCCTCCCATGCCATGCGTGAAAGGAGGCTCTACCACTGTGTCCTGTATGAAACCCACGGACCCATACCCAGAGTATGAAAGAGTGGGTTCCCGGGTACAATCCCAGCCCCCAAAACTCCCCCCCGCCCGCCTAATGCAGACAGGGCCCGTGCGCTAAGCATAAACAATACCTTTAACAGATAACCCTAACCCTGAACATAACACCCAACCCTGTTCCTATTTCTCCCCTTAACCCGTAAACCTCACCGTGCGCCTAACTTTAACCTCTTATCCTAACGTTAATGCATAACCCATTTCCTGAGAACAACCCCTATCCCATAATTCTAACCCTATCTCCTAGTCATCACTGTGACACCTAATCCCTAACCCTAATTCCAAACCGCTAACCCTAACTGTAACCCTACCTACAACCCTAACACTGACAGTAACCCTTACTTCTAACCCCAACGCTATGCCTAACAAAAACCCTAACCCTTGACCCTAACCCTTCACCCTAACCCCTAAGACTTACCCTAACCCTTAACCCTAATCCTAATCCTAACCATTAAACCTAACCCTAGCTCTTAAAGCTAACCCTAAACCTTACCCTCACGACTAGACCTAACCCTGACACTAACCTAACACTTAACCTTCACCAGAACCCCTAAAGCTAACCCTGAAACCTATCCCTAACCCTAGCAGTAAACTTTAACCCTAAACCTAAGCCCAACCCGTAACCCTAATCCTATCCTTTTACCCTAAAACTAACCCCTAAACCTAACCCCTATACCTCACCCTAACTCTAACCCCAATCCTAATTCTAACCATACCCCTTCATAAAACACTAACCGCTAACCTAACACTAACCAAAAACCCTAATCACTAATCCCTAACCCTAACACTTAACCTTTACCCTAACCGTTAACCCTCACCCTAAATCTTAACACTGACCCTAACCTTAACCTTTAACTCTAAGCCTAACCCTTAACCCTACAGTAAGGAAGACCCTTAATGCTAATGGGATCCCTTATCCCTAACCCTAACACTACAGCTAAAAATAACCCTAACCTTGGATCCTTAAACCTAACCCCTAACACTTACTTTAACCCCAAACCCTAACCCTAATCCTAAGCATTAAACCTAACCCTATCTCTGAACCCTAACGCTAGCCCTTACCCTAACGCCTAGATCTAACCCTAAATCGAACCTACCGCCTAATCCTAACCTTAAGCCCTAATGCTAACTCTAACAATGAACCCTAAACCTACCCGTAACCCTTAACACTAACCCTATCCGTGAACCTTAACCCTGACCCTAACCATTACCCGCACCCAAGCATTTAACCCTGACCCTACCCCTAATCCTTAATGATAACACTAACACTAAACCCTAACCCTAAGCCCAACACTTAACCCTAATCCTATCCCTTAACCCTAACCCTAACGCAAACCCCTAAACGTAACCCTAACCGTGACCAGTAAACCTAACCTTAACCTCTAACACAAACCATAGCACATAACTCTAACCTTAAAACTAAACCTAACCCCAACCCTAACCCTAAACCCTAACTCTTAACCTTAACCCTAAGCGTTAACTCTCACGCTAACCTTTAATCCTAACCCTAATCCTAATCTTCAACCCTATACCTAACACTTAACCCTAAC
>NW_027182894.1:67500-70000 GCF_041146395.1 Eulemur rufifrons
AACCCGAACCCTAACCCTAACACTAACCCCTAACCCTAACCCTAACCCCTAACCCTAACCCTAACCCCAACCCCAACCATAACCCTAACCCCCTAACCCTAACCGTAACCCTAACCCCTAACCCTAACTCTAACCCCTAACCCTAACCCTAACCCCTAACCCCTGACCCTGACCCTTACCCTAACCCTAACCCCTAACCCTAACCCTAACCCTAACTCTATCCCTGAACCCTAAACCTACCCGTAACCCTTAACACTAACCCTATCCGTGAACCTTAACCCTGACCCTAACCATTACCCGCACCCAAGCTTTTAACCCTGATCCTAACCCTAAACCTTAATGCTAACCCTAACACTAAACCCTAACCCTAAGCCCAACACTTATCCCTAATCCTATCCCTTAACCTTAACCTTAACCCTAATGCTACCCCATAAACGTAACCCTAACCGTGACCAGTAAACCTAACCCTAACCTCTAACACAAACCATAGCACATAACTCTAACCCTAAAACTAACCCTAACCCTAACCCTAACCCTAACACCTAACTGTTAACCTTAACCCTAAGCGTTAACTCTCACGCTAACCTTTAATCCTAACCCTAATCCTAATCTTCAACCCTAAACCTAACACTTAACCCTAACCCTGTACCAAACACTAACCCCTCATCTAAACCCTAACCGTAAACCTCAACCCTAAACCAAAGTGTAACCGTTAAACCTAAGAGTAACCTTTAACCCTAACCCTAATCCCTAACCCTAAGCCCTAACCGTAACACTAAACTTCATCCTTAACCCTAACCATAATCCTAACCCTAAATCTAATTCTCAGACTTCTTGCTTTCTTAGAGTTTAGAAAGCCTGCAATCCTCCCATGCCATGCGTGAAAGGAGGCTCTACCACTGTGTCCTGCATGAAACCCACGGGCCCATACCCAGGGTATGATAGAGTGGTTTCCCGGGTACAATCCCAGCCCGCTAAACTCCCCCCGCCCGCCTAATGCAGACAGGGCCCATGTGCTAAGCATAAACAATACCTTTAACAGATAACCCTAACCCTGAACATAACACCCAACCCTGTTCCTATTTCTCCCCTTAACACGTAAACCTCACCCTGCGCCTAACTTTAACCTCTTATCCTAACGTTAATGCATAACCCATTTCCTGAGAACAACCCCTATCCCATAATTCTAACCCTATCTCCTAGTCATCACTGTGACACCTAATCTCTAACCCTAATTCTAAACCGCTAACCCTAACCGTAAGCCTACCTACAACCCTAACACTGACAGTAACCCTTACTTCTAACCCCAACGCTATGCCTAACAAAAACCCTAACCCTTGACCCTAACCCTTCACCCTAACCCCTAAGCCTTACCCTAACCCTTAACCCTAATCCTAATCCTAACCATTAAACCTAACCCTAGCTCTTAAAGCTAACCCTAAACCTTACCCTCACGACGAGACCTAACCCTGACACTAACCTAACACCTAACCCTAACCAGAACCCCTAAAGCTAACCCTGAACCCTATCCCTAACCCTAGCAGTAAATTTTAACCCTAAACCTAAGCCCAACCCGTAACCCTAATCCTATCCTTTTACCCTAAACCTAACCCCTATACCTCACCCTAACTCTAACACCAATCCTAATTCTAACCATACCCCTTCATAAAACACTAACTCCTAACCGCTAACCCTAACACTAACCAAAAACCCTAATCACTAATCCCTAACCCTATCGCTTAACCTTTACCCTAACCGTTAACCCTACCCCAAATCTTAACACTGACCCTAACCTTAACCTTTAACTCTAAGCCTAACCCTTAACCCTACAGTAAGGAAGACCCTTAATGCTAATGGGATCCCTTATCCCTAACCCTAACACTACAGCTAAAAATAACCCTAACCTTGGATAGTTAAACCTAACCCCTAAAACTTACTTTAACCCCAAACCCTAACCCTAATCCTAAGCATTAAACCTAACCCTATCTCTTAACCCTAACGCTAGCCCTTACCCTAACGCCTAGATCTAACCCTAAATCTAACCTACCGCCTAATCCTAACCTTAAGCCCTAATGCTAACTCTAACCCTGAACCCTAAACCTACCCGTAACCCTTAACACTAACCCTATCCGTCAACCTTAACCCTGACCCTAAACATTACCCGCACCCAAGCATTTAATCCTGACCCTACCCCTAATCCTTAATGATAACCCTAACACTAAACCCTAATCCTAAGCCCAACACTTATCCCTAATCCTATCCCTTAACACTAACCCTAATGCTAACCCCTAAACGTAACCCTAACCGTGACCAGTAAACCTAACCCTAACCTCTAACACAAACCATAGCACTAAACTAACTGAAACTAACCCCATCCCTAACCCTAACCCTAAACCCTAACTCTTAACCTTAACCCTAAGCGTTAACTCTCACGCTAACCTTTAATCCTAACCCTAATCCTAATCTTCAACCCTAAACCTAACACTTAACACTAACCCTG
>NW_027182894.1:75000-77500 GCF_041146395.1 Eulemur rufifrons
CTTCTTGCTTTCTTAGAGTTTAGAAAGCCTGCAATCCTCCCATGCCATGCGTGAAAGGAGGCTCTACCACTGTGTCCTGCATGAAACCCACGGGCCCATACCCTGGGTATGATAGAGTGGTTTCCCGGGTACAATCCCAGCCCGCTAAACTCCCCCCGCCCGCCTAATGCAGACAGGGCCCGTGTGCTAAGCATAAACAATACCTTTAACAGATAACCCTAACCCTGAACATAACACCCAACCCTGTTCCTATTTCTCCCCTTAACACGTAAACCTCCCCGTGCGCCTAACTTTAACCTCTTATCCTAACGTTAATGCATAACCCATTTCCTGAGAACAACCCCTATCCCATAATTCTAACCCTATCTCCTAGTCATCACTCTGTCTCCTAATCCCTAACCCTAATTCTAAACCGCTAACCCTAACCGTAACCCTACCTACAACCCTAACACTGACAGTAACCCTTACTTCTAACCCCAACGCTATGCCTAATAAAAACCCAAGCCTTCACCCTAACCCCTAAGCCTTACCCTAACCCTTAACCCTAATCCTAATCCTAACCATTAAACCTAACCCTAGCTCTTAAAGGTAACCCTAAACCTTACCCTCACGACTAGACCTAACCCTGACACTAACCTAACACCTAACCCTAACCAGAACCCCTAAAGCTAACCCTGAACCCTATCCCTAACCCTAGCAGTAAACTTTAACCCTAAACCTAAGCCCAACCCGTAACCCTAATCCTATCCTTTTACCCTAAAACTAACCCCTAAACCTAACCCCTATACCTCACCCTAACTCTAACCCCAATCCTAATTCTAACCATACCCCTTCATAAAACAATAACTCCTAACCGCTAACCCTAACACTAACCAAAAACCCTAATCACTAATCCCTAACCCTAACGCTTAACCTTTACCCTAACCGTTAACCCTCACCCTAAATCTTAACACTGACCCTAACCTTAACCTTTAACTCTAAGCCTAACCCTTAACCCTACAGTAAGGAAGACCCTTAATGCTAATGGGATCCCTTAATCCTAACCCTAACACTACAGCTAAAAATAACCCTAACCTTTGATCCTGAAACCTAACCCCTAACACTTACTTTAACCCCAAACCCTAACCCTAATCCTAAGCATTAAACCTAACCCTATCTCTTAACCCTAACGCTAGCCCTTACCCTAACGCCTAGATCTAACCCTAAATCTAACCTACCGCCTAATCCTAACCTTAAGCCCTAATGCTAACTCTAACCCTGAACCCTAAACCTACCCGTAACCCTTAACACTAACCCTATCCGTGAACCTTAACCCTGACCCTAACCATTACCCGCAACCAAGCATTTAACCCTGACCCTACCCCTAATCCTTAATGATAACCCTAACACTAAACCCTAACCCTAAGCCCAACACTTATCCCTAATCCTATCTCTTAACCCTAACCATAAGCCTAACCCTAATGCTACCCCCTAAACCTAACCCTAGCCGTGACCAGTAAACCTAACCCTAACCTCTAACACAAACCATAGCACATAACTCTAACTCTAAAACTAACCCTAACCCTAACCCTAAACCCTAACTCTTAACCTTAACCCTAAGCGTTAACTCTCACGCTAACCTTTAATCCTAACTCTAATCCTAATCTTCAACTCTAAACCTAACACATAACCCTAACCCTGTACCAAATCCTAACCCCTCATCTTAACCCTAACCGTAAACCTCAACCCTAAACCAAAGTGTAACCGTTAAACCTAAGGGTAAACTTTAACCCTAACCCTAATCCCTAACCCTAAGCCCTCACCCTAACACTAAACTTCATCCTTAACCCTAACCAGAATCCTAACCCTAAATCTAATTCTCAGACTTCTTGCTTTCTTAGAGTTTAGAAAGCCTGCAATCCTCCCATGCCATGCGTGAAAGGAGGCTCTACCACTGTGTCCTGCATGAAACCCACGGGCCCATACCCAGAGTATGATAGAGTGGGTTCCCGGGTACAATCCCAGCCCCCTAAACTCCCCCCGCCCGCCTAATGCAGACAGGGCCCGTGCGCTAAGCATAAACAATACCTTTAACAGATAACCCTAACCCTGAACATAACACCCAACCCTGTTCCTATTTCTCCCCTTAACACGTAAACCTCACCGTGCGCCTAACTTTAACCTCTTATCCTAACGTTAATGCATAACCCATTTCCTGAGAACAACCCCTATCCCATAATTCTAACCCTATCTCCTAGTCATCACTGTGACACCTAATCTCTAACCCTAATTCTAAACCGCTAACCCTAACCGTAAGCCTACCTACAACCCTAACACTGACAGTAACCCTTACTTCTAACCCCAACGCTATGCCTAACAAAAACCCTAACCCTTGACCCTAACCCTTCACCCTAACCCCTAAGCCTTACCCTAACCCTTAACCCTAATCCTAATCCTAACCATTAAACCTAACCCTAGCTCTTAAAGCTAACCCTAAACCTTACCCTCACGACGAGACCTA
>NW_027182894.1:82500-87500 GCF_041146395.1 Eulemur rufifrons
TAAACCTAAACCCTAACCCTGACCCTGACCCTGACCCTGAGCCTAACCCCTAATCCTAACCCTAACCCTAACCCCTAACCCTAACCCCTAACCCTAACCCTAACCCTAAACCCAACCCTAACTCCTAACCCCAACCCTAACCCTAACCCTAACCCCTAACCCTAACCCCAACCCATAACCCTAACCCTAACACAACCCTAACCCTAACCCTAACCCGAACCCTAACCCTAACCCTAACCCCTAACCCTAACCCTAACCCCAACCCCAACCATTACCCTAACCCCCTAACCCTAACCCTAACCCTAAACCCTAACCCTAACTCTAACCCCTAACCCTAACCCTAACCCCTAACCCTAACCCTAACCCCAACCCCTGACCCTGACCCTTACCCTAACCCTAACACCTAACCCTAACCCTAACTCTAACCCTGAACCCTAAACCTACCCGTAACCCTTAACACTAACCCTATCCGTGAACCTTAACCCTGACCCTAACCATTACCCGCACCCAAGCTTTTAACCCTGACCCTAACCCTAATCCTTAATGCTAACCCTAACACTAAACCCTAACCCTAAGCCCAACACTTATCCCTAATCCTATCCCTTAACCTTAACCTTAACCCTAATGCTACCCCATAAACGTAACCCTAACCGTGACCAGTAAACCTAACCCTAACCTATAACACAAACCATAGCACATAACTCTAACCCTAAAACTAACCCTAACCCTAACCCTAACCCTAAACCCTAACTCTTAACCTAATCCCTAAGCGTTAACTCTCACGCTAACCTTTAATCCTAACCCTAATCCTAATCTTCAACCCTAAACCTAACACTTAACCCTAAACCTGTACCAAACACTAACCCCTCATCTAAACCCTAACCGTAAACCTCAACCCTAAACCAAAGTGTAACCGTTAAACCTAAGACTAACCTTTAACCCTAACCCTAATCCCTAACCCTAAGCCCTCACCCTAACACTAAACTTCATCCTTAACCCTAACCATAATCCTAACCCTAAATCTAATTCTCAGACTTCTTGCTTTCTTAGAGTTTAGAAAGCCTGCAATCCTCCCATGCCATGCGTGAAAGGAGGCTCTACCACTGTGTCCTGCATGAAACCCACGGGCCCATACCCTGGGTATGATAGAGTGGTTTCCCGGGTACAATCCCAGCCCGCTAAACTCCCCCCGCCCGCCTAATGCAGACAGGGCCCGTGTGCTAAGCATAAACAATACCTTTAACAGATAACCCTAACCCTGAACATAACACCCAACCCTGTTCCTATTTCTCCCCTTAACACGTAAACCTCCCCGTGCGCCTAACTTTAACCTCTTATCCTAACGTTAATGCATAACCCATTTCCTGAGAACAACCCCTATCCCATAATTCTAACCCTATCTCCTAGTCATCACTCTGTCTCCTAATCCCTAACCCTAATTCTAAACCGCTAACCCTAACCGTAACCCTACCTACAACCCTAACACTGACAGTAACCCTTACTTCTAACCCCAACGCTATGCCTAATAAAAACCCAAGCCTTCACCCTAACCCCTAAGCCTTACCCTAACCCTTAACCCTAATCCTAATCCTAACCATTAAACCTAACCCTAGCTCTTAAAGGTAACCCTAAACCTTACCCTCACGACTAGACCTAACCCTGACACTAACCTAACACCTAACCCTAACCAGAACCCCTAAAGCTAACCCTGAACCCTATCCCTAACCCTAGCAGTAAACTTTAACCCTAAACCTAAGCCCAACCCGTAACCCTAATCCTATCCTTTTACCCTAAAACTAACCCCTAAACCTAACCCCTATACCTCACCCTAACTCTAACCCCAATCCTAATTCTAACCATACCCCTTCATAAAACAATAACTCCTAACCGCTAACCCTAACACTAACCAAAAACCCTAATCACTAATCCCTAACCCTAACGCTTAACCTTTACCCTAACCGTTAACCCTCACCCTAAATCTTAACACTGACCCTAACCTTAACCTTTAACTCTAAGCCTAACCCTTAACCCTACAGTAAGGAAGACCCTTAATGCTAATGGGATCCCTTAATCCTAACCCTAACACTACAGCTAAAAATAACCCTAACCTTTGATCCTGAAACCTAACCCCTAACACTTACTTTAACCCCAAACCCTAACCCTAATCCTAAGCATTAAACCTAACCCTATCTCTTAACCCTAACGCTAGCCCTTACCCTAACGCCTAGATCTAACCCTAAATCTAACCTACCGCCTAATCCTAACCTTAAGCCCTAATGCTAACTCTAACCCTGAACCCTAAACCTACCCGTAACCCTTAACACTAACCCTATCCGTGAACCTTAACCCTGACCCTAACCATTACCCGCAACCAAGCATTTAACCCTGACCCTACCCCTAATCCTTAATGATAACCCTAACACTAAACCCTAACCCTAAGCCCAACACTTATCCCTAATCCTATCTCTTAACCCTAACCATAAGCCTAACCCTAATGCTACCCCCTAAACCTAACCCTAGCCGTGACCAGTAAACCTAACCCTAACCTCTAACACAAACCATAGCACATAACTCTAACTCTAAAACTAACCCTAACCCTAACCCTAAACCCTAACTCTTAACCTTAACCCTAAGCGTTAACTCTCACGCTAACCTTTAATCCTAACTCTAATCCTAATCTTCAACTCTAAACCTAACACATAACCCTAACCCTGTACCAAATCCTAACCCCTCATCTTAACCCTAACCGTAAACCTCAACCCTAAACCAAAGTGTAACCGTTAAACCTAAGGGTAAACTTTAACCCTAACCCTAATCCCTAACCCTAAGCCCTCACCCTAACACTAAACTTCATCCTTAACCCTAACCAGAATCCTAACCCTAAATCTAATTCTCAGACTTCTTGCTTTCTTAGAGTTTAGAAAGCCTGCAATCCTCCCATGCCATGCGTGAAAGGAGGCTCTACCACTGTGTCCTGCATGAAACCCACGGGCCCATACCCAGAGTATGATAGAGTGGGTTCCCGGGTACAATCCCAGCCCCCTAAACTCCCCCCGCCCGCCTAATGCAGACAGGGCCCGTGCGCTAAGCATAAACAATACCTTTAACAGATAACCCTAACCCTGAACATAACACCCAACCCTGTTCCTATTTCTCCCCTTAACACGTAAACCTCACCGTGCGCCTAACTTTAACCTCTTATCCTAACGTTAATGCATAACCCATTTCCTGAGAACAACCCCTATCCCATAATTCTAACCCTATCTCCTAGTCATCACTGTGAACCTAATCCCTAACCCTAATTCTAAACCGCTAACCCTAACCGTAACCCTACCTACAACCCTAACACTGACAGTAACCCTTACTTCTAACCCCAACGCTATGCCTAACAAAAACCCTAACCCTTGACCCTAACCCTTCACCCTAACCCCTAAGCCTTACCCTAACCCTTAACCCTAATCCTAATCCTAACCATTAAACCTAACCCTAGCTCTTAAAGCTAACCCTAAACCTTACCCTCACGACGAGACCTAACCCTGACACTAACCTAAAACCTAACGCTAACCAGAACCCCTAAAGCTAAGCCTGAACCCTATCCCTAACCTTAGCAGTAAACTTTAACCCTAAACCTAAGCCCAACCCGTAACCCTAATCCTATCCTTTTACCCTAAAACTAACCCCTAAACCTAACCCCTATACCTCACCCTAACTCTAACCCCAATCCTAATTCTAACCATACCCCTTCATAAAACACTGACTCCTAACCGCTAACCCTAACACTAACCAAAAAGCCTAATCACTATTCCCTAACGCTAACGCTTAACCTTTACCCTAACTGTTAACCCTCACTATAAATCTCAACACTGACCCTAACCTTAACCTTTAACTCTAAGCCTAACCCTTAATCCTACAGTAAGGAAGACCCTTAATGCTAATGGGATCCCTTATCCCTAACCCTAACACTACAGCTAAAAATAACCCTAACCTTTGATCCTGAAACCTAACCCCTAACACTTACTTTAACCCCAAACCCTAACCCTAATCCTAAGCATTAAACCTAACCCTATCTCTTAACCCTAACGCTAGCCCTTACCCTAACGCCTAGATCTAACCCTAAATCTAACCTACCGCCTAATCCTAACCTTAAGCCCTAATGCTAACTCTAACCCTGAACCCTAAACCTACCCGAAACCCTTAACACTAACCCTATCCGTGAACCTTAACCCTGACCCTAACTATTACCCGCACCCAAGCATTTAACCCTGACCCTAACACTAATCCTTAATGCTAACCCTAACACTAAACCCTAACCCTAAGCCCAACACTTATCCCTAATCCTATCCCTTAACCCTAACCCTAACCCTAATGCTACCCCCTAAACGTAACCCTAACCGTGACCAGTAAACCTAACCCTAACCTCTAACACAAAGCGTATCTCATAACTCTAACCCTAAATCTAACCCTAACCCTAACCCTAACCCTAAACCCTAACTCTTAACCTTAACCCTAAGCGTTAACTCTCACGCTAACCTTTAATCCTAACCCTAATCCTAATCTTCAACCCTAAACCTAACACTTAACCCTAACCCTGTACCAAACCCTAACCCCTCATCTTAACCCTAACGGTAAACCTCAACCCTATACCAAACTGTAACCATTAAACCTAAGAGTAACCTTTAACCCTAACCCTAATCCCTAACCCTAAGCCCTCACGCTAACACTAAACTTCATCCTTAACCCTAACCATAATCCTAACCCTAAATCTAATTCTCAGACTTCTTGCTTTCTTAGAGTTTAGAAAGCCTGCAATCATCCCATGCCATGCGTGAAAGGAGGCTCTACCTCTGCGTCCTGCATGAAACCCACGGGCTCATACCCAGAGTATGATAGAGTAGGTTCCCGGCTACAATCCCAGTCCCCTAAACTCCCCCCACCCGCCCAATGCAGACAGGGCCCGTGCGCTAAGCATAAACAATACCTTTAACAGATAACCCTAACCC
>NW_027182894.1:120000-127500 GCF_041146395.1 Eulemur rufifrons
TACCCAGAGTATGATAGAGTGGGTTCCCGGGTACAATCCCAGCCCCCTAAAGTCCCCCCGTCCGCCTAATGCAGACAGGGCCCGTGCGCTAAGCATAAACAATACCTTTAACAGATAACCCTAACCCTGAACATAACACCCAACCCTGTTCCTATTTCTCCCCTTAACACGTAAACCTCACCGTGCGCCTAACTTTAACCTCTTATCCTAACGTTAATGCATAACCCATTTCCTGAAAACAACCCCTATCCCATAATTCTAACCCTATCTCCTAGTCATCACTGTGACACCTAATCCCTAACCCTAATTCTAAACCGCTAACCCTAACCGTAACCCTACCTACAACCCTAACACTGACAGCAACCCTTACTTCTAACCCCAACGCTATGCCTAACAAAAACCCTAACCCTTGACACTAACCCTTCACCCTAACCCCTAAGCCTTACCCTAACCCTTAACCCTAATCCTAATCCTAATCATTAAACCTAACCCTAGCTCTTAAAGCTAACCCTAAACCTTACCCTCACGACTAGACCTAACCCTCACACTAACCTAACACCTGACCCTAACCAGACCCCTAAAGCTAACCCTGAACCCTATCCCTAACCCTAGCAGTAAACTTTAACCCTAAACCTAAGCCCAATCCGTAACCCTAATCCTATCCTTTTACCCTAAACCTAACCCCTATACCTCACCCTAACTCTAACCCCAATCCTAATTCTAACCATACCCCTTCATAAAACACTAACTCCTAACCGCTAACCCTAACACTAACCAAAAACCCTAATCACTAATCCCTAACCCTAACGCTTAACCTTTACCCTAACCGTTAACCCTCACCCTAAATCTTAACACTGACCCTAACCTTAACCTTTAACTCTAAGCCTAACCCTTAACCCTACAGTAAGGAAGACCCTTAATGCTAATGGGATCCCTTATCCCTAACCCTAACACTACAGCTAAAAATAACCCTAACCTTGGATCCTTAAACCTAACCCCTAACACTTACTTTAACCCCAAACCCTAACCCTAATCCTAAGCATTAAACCTAACCCTATCTCTGAACCCTAACGCTAGCCCTTACCCTAACGCCTAGATCTAACCCTAAATCGAACCTACCGCCTCATCCTAACCTTAAGCCCTAATGCTAACTCTAACCCTGAACCCTAAACCTACCCGTAACCCTTAACACTAACCCTATCCATGAACCTTAACCCTGACCCTAACCATTACCCGCACCCAGGCATTTAACCCTGACCCTACCCCTAGTCCTTAATGATAACCCTAACACTAAACCCTAACCCTAAGGCCAACACTTAACCGTAATCCTATCCCTTAACCCTAACCCTAACCCTAACCCTAATGCTAACCCCTAAACGTAACCCTAACCGTCACCAGTAAACCTAACCCTAACCTCTAACACAAACCATAGCACATAACTCTAACCCTAAAACTAACCCTAACCCTAAACCTAACCCTAAACCCTAACTCTTAACCTTAAACCTAAGCGTTAACACTCACGCTATCCTATAATCCTAACCCTAATCCTAATCTTCAACCCTAAACCTTACACTTAACCCTAACCCTGTACCAAACCCTAACCCCTCATCTTAACCCTAACCGTAAACCTCAACCCTAAACAAAAGTGTAACAGTTAAACCTAAGAGTAACCTTTAACAATAACCCGAATCCCTAACCCTAAGCCCTCACCCTAACACTAAACTTCATCCTTAACCCTAACCATAATCCTAACCCTAAATCTAATTCTCAGACTTCTTGCTTTCTTAGAGTTTAGAAAGCCTGCAATCCTCCCATGCCATGCGTGAAAGGAGGCTCTACCACTGTGTCCTGTATGAAACCCACGGACCCATACCCAGAGTATGAAAGAGTGGGTTCCCGGGTACAATCCCAGCCCCCAAAACTCCCCCCCGCCCGCCTAATGCAGACAGGGCCCGTGCGCTAAGCATAAACAATACCTTTAACAGATAACCCTAACCCTGAACATAACACCCAACCCTGTTCCTATTTCTCCCCTTAACACGTAAACCTCACCGTGCGCCTAACTTTAACCTCTTATCCTAACGTTAATGCATAACCCATTTCCTGAGAACAACCCCTATCCCATAATTCTAACCCTATCTCCTAGTCATCACTGTGACACCTAATCCCTAACCCTAATTCCAAACCGCTAACCCTAACTGTAACCCTACCTACAACCCTAACACTGACAGTAACCCTTACTTCTAACCCCAACGCTATGCCTAACAAAAACCCTAACCCTTGACCCTAACCCTTCACCCTAACCCCTAAGACTTACCCTAACCCTTAACCCTAATCCTAATCCTAACCATTAAACCTAACCCTAGCTCTTAAAGCTAACCCTAAACCTTACCCTCACGACTAGACCTAACCCTGACACTAACCTAACACTTAACCTTCACCAGAACCCCTAAAGCTAACCCTGAAACCTATCCCTAACCCTAGCAGTAAACTTTAACCCTAAACCTAAGCCCAACCCGTAACCCTAATCCTATCCTTTTACCCTAAAACTAACCCCTAAACCTAACCCCTATACCTCACCCTAACTCTAACCCCAATCCTAATTCTAACCATACCCCTTCATAAAACACTAACCGCTAACCTAACACTAACCAAAAACCCTAATCACTAATCCCTAACCCTAACACTTAACCTTTACCCTAACCGTTAACCCTCACCCTAAATCTTAACACTGACCCTAACCTTAACCTTTAACTCTAAGCCTAACCCTTAACCCTACAGTAAGGAAGACCCTTAATGCTAATGGGATCCCTTATCCCTAACCCTAACACTACAGCTAAAAATAACCCTAACCTTGGATCCTTAAACCTAACCCCTAACACTTACTTTAACCCCAAACCCTAACCCTAATCCTAAGCATTAAACCTAACCCTATCTCTGAACCCTAACGCTAGCCCTTACCCTAACGCCTAGATCTAACCCTAAATCGAACCTACCGCCTAATCCTAACCTTAAGCCCTAATGCTAACTCTAACAATGAACCCTAAACCTACCCGTAACCCTTAACACTAACCCTATCCGTGAACCTTAACCCTGACCCTAACCATTACCCGCACCCAAGCATTTAACCCTGACCCTACCCCTAATCCTTAATGATAACACTAACACTAAACCCTAACCCTAAGCCCAACACTTAACCCTAATCCTATCCCTTAACCCTAACCCTAACGCAAACCCCTAAACGTAACCCTAACCGTGACCAGTAAACCTAACCTTAACCTCTAACACAAACCATAGCACATAACTCTAACCTTAAAACTAAACCTAACCCCAACCCTAACCCTAAACCCTAACTCTTAACCTTAACCCTAAGCGTTAACTCTCACGCTAACCTTTAATCCTAACCCTAATCCTAATCTTCAACCCTATACCTAACACTTAACCCTAACCCTGTACCAAACCCTAACCCCTCATCTTAACCCTAACCGTAAACCTCAACCCTAAACCAAAGTGTAACCGTTAAACCTAAGAGTAACCTTTAACCCTAACCCTAATCCCTAACCCTAAGCCCTCACCCTAACACTAAACTTCATCCTTAACCCTAACCATAATCCTAACCCTAAATCTAATTCTCAGACTTCTTACTTTCTTAGAGTTTAGAAAGCCTGCAATCCTCCCATGCCATGCGTGAAAGGAGGCTCTACCACTGTGTCCTGTATGAAACCCACGGGCCCATACCCAGAGTATGATAGAGTGGGTTCCCGGGTACAATCCCAGCCCCCTAAACTCCCCCCGCCCGCCTAATGCAGACAGGGCCCGTGCGCTAAGCATAAACAAAACCTTTAACAGATAACCCTAACCCTGAACATAACACCCAACCCTGTTCCTATTTCTCCCCTTAACACGTAAACCTCACCGTGCGCCTAACTTTAACCTCTTATCCTAACGTTAATGCATAACCCTTTTCCTGAGAACAACCCCTATCCCATAATTCTAACCCTATCTCCTAGTCATCACTGTGACACCTAATCCCTAACCCTAATTCTAAACCGCTAACCCTAACCGTAACCCTACCTACAACCCTAACACTGACAGTAACCCTTACTTCTAACCCCAACGCTATGCCTAACAAAAACCCTAACCCTGCACCCTAACCCCTAAGCCTTACCCTAACCCTTAACCCTAATCCTAATCCTAACCATTAAACCTAACCCTAGCTCTTAAAGATAACCCTGAACCTTGCCCTCACGACTAGACCTAACCCTGACACTAACCTAACACCTAACCCTCACCAGAACCCCTAAAGCTAACCCTGAACCCTATCCCTAACCCTAGCAGTAAACTTTAACCCTAAACCTAAGCCCAACCCGTAACCCTAATCCTATTCTTTTACCCTAAAACTAACCCCTAAACCTAACCCCTATACCTCACCCTAACTCTAACCCCAATCCTAATTCTAACCATACCCCTTCATAAAACACTAACTCCTAACCGCTAACCCTAACACTAACCAAAAACCCTAATCACTAATCCCTAACCCTAACGCTTAACCTTTACCCTAACCGTTAACCCTCACCCTAAATCTTAACACTGACCCTAACCTTAACCTTTAACTCAAAGCTAACCCTTAACCCTACAGTAAGGAAGACCCTTAATGCTAATGGGATCCCTTTTCCGTAACCCTAACACTACAGCTAAAAATACAGTAACCTTTCATCCTTAAACCTAACCCCTAACACTTACTTTAACCCCAAACCCTAACCCTAATCCTAAGCATTAAACCTAACCCTATCTCTTAACCCTAACGCTAGCCCTTACCCGAACGCCTAGATCTAACCCTAAATCGAACCTACCGCCTTAACCTAACCTTAAGCCCTAATGCTATCTCTAACCCTGAACCCTAATCCTACCCGTAACCCTTAACACTAACCCTATCCGTGAACCTTAACCCTGACCCTAACCATTACCCGCACCCAGGCATTTAACCCTGACCCTACCCCTAGTCCTTAATGATAACCCTAACACTAAACCCTAACCCTAAGGCCAACACTTAACCATAATCCTATCCCTTAACCCTAACCCTAACCCTAACCCTAATGCTAACCCCTAAACGTAACCCTAACCGTCACCAGTAAACCTAACCCTAACCTCTAACACAAACCATAGCACATAACTCTAACCCTAAAACTAACCCTAACCCTAAACCTAACCCTAAACTCTAACTCTTAACCTTAACCCTAAGCGTTAACTCTCACGCTATCGTATAATCCTAACCCTAATCCTAATCTTCAACCCTAAACCTTACACTTAACCCTAACCTTGTACCAAACCCTAACCCTTCATCTTAACCCTAACCGTAAACCTCAACCTTAAACCAAAGTGTAACCGTTAAACCTAAGAGTAACCTTTAACCCTAACCCGAATCCCTAACCCTAAGCCCTCACCCTAACACTAAACTTCATCCTTAACCCTAACCATAATCCTAACCCTAAATCTAATTCTCAGACTTCTTGCTTTCTTAGAGTTTAGAAAGCCTGCAGTCCTCCCATGCCATGCGTGAAAGGAGGCTCTACCACTGTGTCCTGTATGAAACCCACGGACCCATACCCAGAGTATGATAGAGTGGGTTCCCGGGTACAATCCCAGCCCCCAAAACTCCCCCCGCCCTCCTAATGCAGACAGGGCCCGTGCGCTAAGCATAAACAATACCTTTAACAGATAACCCTAACCCTGAACATAACACCCAACCCTGTTCCTATTTCTCCCCTTAACACGTAAACCTCACCGTGCGCCTAAATTTAACCTCTTATCCTAACGTTAATGTATAACCCATTTCCTGAGAACAACCCCTATCCCATAATTCTAACCCTATCTCCTAGTCATCACTGTGACACCTAATCCCTAACCCTAATTCTAAACCGCTAACCCTAACCGTAACCCTACCTACAACCCTAACACTGACAGTAACCCTTACTTCTAACCCCAACGCTATGCCTAACAAAAACCCTAACCCTTCACCCTAACCCCTAAGCCTTACCCTAACCCTTAACCCTAATCCTAATCCTAACCATTAAACCTAACCCTAGCTCTTAAAGCTAACCCTAAACCTTACCCTCACGACTAGACCTAACCCTGACACTAACCTAACACCTAACCCTAACCAGAACCCCTAAAGCTAACCCTGAACCCTATCCCTAACCCTAGCAGTAAACTTTAACCCTAAACCTAAGCCCAACCCGTAACCCTAATCCTATCCTTTTACCCTAAAACTAACCCCTAAAGCTAACCCCTATACCTCACCCTAACTCTAACCCCAATCCTAATTCTAACCATACATCTTCATAAAACACTAACTCCTAACCGCTAACCCTAACACTAACCAGAGACCCTAATCACTAATCCCTAACCCTAACGCTTAACCTTTACCCTAACCGTTAACCCTCACCCTAAATCTTAACACTGACCCTAACCTTAACCTTTAACTCTAAGCCTAACCCTTAACCCTACAGTAAGGAAGACCCTTAATGCTAATGGGATCCCTTATCCCTAACCCTAACACTACAGCTAAAAATAACCCTAACCTTGGATCCTTAAACCTAACCCCTAACACTTATTTTAACCCCAAACCCTAAACCTAATCCTAAGCATTAAACCTAACCCTATCTCTTAACCCTAACCCTAGCCCTTACCCTAACGCCTAGATCTAACCCTAAATCTAACCTACCGCCTAATCCTAAACTTAAGTCCTAATGCTAACTCTAACCCTGAACCCTAAACCTACCCGTAACCCTTAACACTAACCCTATCCGTGAACCTTAACACTGACCCTAACCATTACCCGCACCCAAGTATTTAACCCTGACCCTAACCCTAATCCTTAATGCTAACCCTAACACTAAACCCTAACCCTAAGCCCAACACTTAACCCTAATCCTATCCCTTAACCCTAACCCTAACCCTAATGCTAACCCCTAAACGTAACCCTAACCGTCACCAGTAAACCTAACCCTAACCTCTAACACAAAGCGTAGCACATAACTCTAACCCTAAAACTAATCCTAAACCTAACCCTAACCCTAAACCCTAACTCTTAACCTTAACCCTAAGCGTTAACTCTCACGCTATCGTATAATCCTAACCCTAATCCTAATCTTCAACCCTAAACCTAACACTTAACCGTAACCCTGTACCAAACCCTAACCCCTCATCTTAACCCTAACGGTAAACCTCAACCCTATACCAAAGTGTAACCATTAAACCTAAGAGTAACCTTTAACCCTAACCCTATTCCGTAACCCTAAGCCCTCACCCTAACACTAAACTTCATCCTTAACCCTATCCATAATCCTAACCCTAAATCTAATTCTCAGACTTCTTGCTTTCTTAGAGTTTAGAAAGCCTGCAATCCTCCCATGCCATGCGTGAAAGGAGGCTCTACCTCTGCGTCCTGCATGAAACCCACGGGCTCATACCCAGAGTATGATAGAGTGGGTTCCCGGG
>NW_027182894.1:132500-140000 GCF_041146395.1 Eulemur rufifrons
TAACACTAACCAAAAACCCTAATCACTAATCCCTAACCCTATCGCTTAACCTTTACCCTAACCGTTAACCCTACCCCAAATCTTAACACTGACCCTAACCTTAACCTTTAACTCTAAGCCTAACCCTTAACCCTACAGTAAGGAAGACCCTTAATGCTAATGGGATCCCTTATCCCTAACCCTAACACTACAGCTAAAAATAACCCTAACCTTGGATAGTTAAACCTAACCCCTAAAACTTACTTTAACCCCAAACCCTAACCCTAATCCTAAGCATTAAACCTAACCCTATCTCTGAACCCTAACGCTAGCCCTTACCCTAACGCCTAGATCTAACCCTAAATCTAACCTACCGCCTAATCCTAACCTTAAGCCCTAATGCTAACTCTAACCCTGAACCCTAAACCTACCCGTAATCCTTAACACTAACCCTATCCGTCAACCTTAACCCTGACCCTAAACATTACCCGCACCCTAGCATTTAATCCTGACCCTACCCCTAATCCTTAATGATAACCCTAACACTAAACCCTAACCCTAAGCCCAACACTTATCCCTAATCCTATCCCTTAACACTAACCCTAATGCTAACCCCTAAACGTAACCCTAACCGTGACCAGTAAACCTAACCCTAACCTCTAACACAAACCATAGCACTAAACTAACTGAAACTAACCCCATCCCTAACCCTAACCCTAAACCCTAACTCTTAACCTTAACCCTAAGCGTTAACTCTCACGCTAACCTTTAATCCTAACCCTAATCCTAAATTTCAACACTAAACCTAACACTTAACCCTAACCCTGTACCATAACCTAACCCCTCATCTTAACCCTAATCGTAAACCTCAACCCTAAACCAAAGTGTAACCGTTAAACCTAAGAGTAACCTTTAATCCTAACCCTAATACCTAAGCCTAAGCCCTCACCCTAACACTAAACTTCTCCTTAACCCTAACCATAATCCAACCCTAAATCTCATTCTCACATTTCTTGCTTTCTTAGAGTTTAGAAAGCCTGCCATCCTCCCATGCCATGGGTGAAAGGAGTCTCTACCACTGTGTCCTGCATGAAACCCACGGGCCCATACCCAGAGTATGATAGAGTGGGTTCCCGGGTACAATCCCAGCCCCCTAAACTCCCCCCGCCCGCCTAATGCAGACAGGGCCCGTGCGCTAAGCATAAACAATACCTTTAACATATAACCCTAACCCTGAACATAACACCCAACCCTGTTCCTATTTCTCCCCTTAACACGTAAACCTCCCCGTGCGCCTAACTTTAACCTCTTATCCTAACGTTAATGCATAACCCATTTCCTGAGAACAACCGCTATCCCATAATTCTAACCCTATCTCCTAGTCATCACTGTGACACCTAATCCCTAACCCTAATTCTAAACCGCTAACCCTAACCGTAACCCTACCTACAACCCTAACACTGACAGTAACCCTTACTTCTAACCCCAACGCTATGCCTAACAAAAACCCTAACCCTGCACCCTAGCCCCTAAGCCTTACCCTAACCCTTATCCCTAATCCTAATCCTAACCATTAAACCTAACCCTAGCTCTTAAAGATAACCCTGAACCTTGCCCTCACGACTAGACCTAACCCTGACACTAACCTAACACCTAACCCTAAGCAGAACCCCTAAAGCTAAGCCTGAACCCTATCCCTAACCCTAGCAGTAAACTTTAACCCTAAAGCTAAGCCCAACCCGTAACCCTAATCCTATCCTTTAACCCTAAAACTAACCTCTAAACCTAACCCCTATACCTCACCCTAACTCTAACCCCAATCCCAATTCTAACCATACCCCTTCATAAAACACTAACTCCTAACAGCTAACACTAACACTAACCAAAAACCCTAATCACTAATCCCTAACCCTAACGCTTAACCTTTACCCTAACCGTTAACCCTCACCCTAAATCATAACACTGACCCTAACCTTAACCTTTAACTCTAAGCCTAACCCTTAACCCTACAGTAAGGAAGACCCTTAATGCTAATGGGATCCCTTTTCCGTAACCCTAACACTACAGCTAAAAATAACAGTAACCTTTCATCCTTAAACCTAACCCCTAACACTTACTTTAACCCAAAACCCTAACCCTAATCCTAAGCATTAAACCTAACCCTATCTCTTAACCCTAACGCTAGCCCTTACCCGAACGCCTAGATCTAACCCTAAATCGAACCTACCGCCTAATCCTAACCTTAAGCCCTAATGCTAACTCTAACCCTGAACCCTAAACCTACCCGTAACCCTTAACACTAACCCTATCCGTGAACCTTAACCCTGACCCTAACCATTACCCGCACCCAGGCATTTAACCCTGACCCTACCTCTAGTCCTTAATGATAACCCTAACACTAAACCCTAACCCTAAGGACAACACTTAACCGTAATCCTATCCCTTAACCCTAACCCTAACCCTAACCCTAATGCTAACGCCTAAACGTAACCCTAACCGTCACCAGTAAACCTAACCCTAACCTCTAACACAAACCATAGCACATAACTCTAACCCTAAAACTAACCCTAACCCTAAACCTAACCCTAAACCCTAACTCTTAACCTTAACCCTAAGCGTTAACTCTCACGCTATCCTATAATCCTAACCCTAATCCTAATCTTCAACCCTAAACCTTACACTTAACCCTAACCCTGTACCAAACCCTAACCCCTCATCTTAACCCTAACCGTAAACCTCAACCCTAAACCAAAGTGTAACCATTAAACCTAAGAGTAACCTTTAACCCTAACCCTAATCCCTAACCCTAAGCCCTCACCCTAACACTAAACTTCATCCTTAACCCTAACCATAATCCTAACCCTAAATCTAATTCTCAGACTTCTTGCTTTCTTAGAGTTTAGAAAGCCTGCAATCCTCCCATGCCATGCGTGAAAGGAGGCTCTACCACTGTGTCCTGTATGAAACCCACGGACCCATACCCAGAGTATGATAGAGTGGGTTCCCGGGTACAATCCCAGCCCCCAAAACTCCCCCCCGCCCGCCTAATGCAGACAGGGCCCGTGCGCTAAGCATAAACAATACCTTTAACAGATAACCCTAACCCTGAACATAACACCCAACCCTGTTCCTATTTCTCCCCTTAACACGTAAACTTCACCGTGCGCCTAACTTTAACCTCTTATCCTAACGTTAATGCATAACCCATTTCCTGAGAACAACCCCTATCCCATAATTCTAACCCTATCTCCTAGTCATCACTGTGACACCTAATCCCTAACCCTAATTCCAAACCGCTAACCCTAACCGTAACCCTACCTACAACCCTAACACTGACAGTAACCCTTACTTCTAACCCCAACGCTATGCCTAACAAAAACCCTAACCCTTGACCCTAACCCTTCACCCTAACCCCTAAGACTTACCCTAACCCTTAACCTTAATCCTAATCCTAACCATTAAACCTAACCCTAGCTCTTAAAGCTAACCCTAAACCTTACCCTCACGACTAGACCTAACCCTGACACTAACCTAACACTTAACCCTAACCAGAACCCCTAAAGCTAACCCTGAACCCTATCCCTAACCCTAGCAGTAAACTTTAACCCTAAACCTAAGCCCAACCCGTAACCCTATTCCTATCCTTTTACCCTAAAACTAACCCCTAAACCTAACCCCTATACCTCACCCTAACTCTAACCCCAATCCTAATTCTAACCATACCCCTTCATAAAACACTAACCGCTAAACTAACACTAACCAAAAACCCTAATCACTAATCCCTAACCCTAACACTTAACCTTTACCCTAACCGTTAACCCTCACCCTAAATCTTAACACTGACCCTACCCTTAACCTTTAACTCTACGCCTAACCCTTAAGGCTATAGTAAGGAAGACCCTTAATGCTAATGGGATCCCTTATCCCTAACCCTAACACTACAGCTAAAAATAACCCTAACCTTGGATCCTTAAACCTAACCCCTAACACTTACTTTAACCCCAAACCCTAACCCTAATCCTAAGCATTAAACCTAACCCTATCTCTGAACCCTAACGCTAGCCCTTACCCTAACGCCTAGATCTAACCCTAAATCGAACCTACCGCCTAATCCTAACGTTAAGCCCTAATGCTAACTCTAACCCTGAACCCTAAACCTACCCGTAACCCTTAACACTAACCCTATCCGTGAACCTTAACCCTGACCCTAACCATTACCCGCACCCAAGCATTTAACCCTGACCCTACCCCTAATCCTTAATGATAACACTAACACTAAACCCTAACCCTAAGCCCAACACTTAACCCTAATCCTATCCCTTAACCCTAACCCTAACGCAAACCCCTAAACTTAACCCTAACCGTGACCAGTAAACCTAACCTTAACCTCTAACACAAACCATAGCACATAACTCTAACCCTAAAACTAAACCTAACCCCAAACCTAACGCTAAATCCTAAACCTTAACCTTAACCCTAAGCGTTAACTCTCACGCTAACCTTTAATCCTAACCCTAATCCTAATCTTCAGCCCTAAACCTAACACTTAACCCTAACCCTGTACCAAACCCTAACCCCTCATCTTAACCCTAACCGTAAACCTCAACCCTAAACCAAAGTGTAACCGTTAAACCTAAGAGTAACCTTTAACCCTAACCCTAATCCCTAACCCTAAGCCCTCACCCTAACACTAAACTTCATCCTTAACCCTAACCATAATCCTAACCCTAAATCTCATTCTCAGACTTCTTACTTTCTTAGAGTTTAGAAAGCCTGCAATCCTCCCATGCCATGCGTGAAAGGAGGCTCTGCCACTGTGTCCTGCATGAAACCCACGGGCCCATACCCAGAGTATGATAGAGTGGGTTCCAGGGTACAATCCCTGCCCCCTAAACTCCCCCCGCCCGCCTAATGCAGACAGGGCCCGTGCGCTAAGCATAAACAAAACCTTTAACAGATAACCCTAACCCTGAACATAACACCCAACCCTGTTCCTATTTCTCCCCTTAACACGTAAACCTCCCCGTGCGCCTAACTTTAACCTCTTATCCTAACGTTAATGCATAACCCATTTCCTGAGAACAACCCCTATCCCATAATTCTAACCCTATCTCCTAGTCATCACTGTGACACCTAATCCCTAACCCTAATTCCAATCCGCTAACCCTAACCGTAACCCTACCTACAACCCTAACACTGACAGTAACCCTTACTTCTAACCCCAACGCTATGCCTAACAAAAACCCTAACCCTTGACCCTAACCCTTCACCCTAACCCCTAAGACTTACCCTAACCCTTAACCCTAATCCTAATCCTAACCATTAAACCTAACCCTAGCTCTTAAAGCTAACCCTAAACCTTACCCTCACGACTAGACCTAACCCTGACACTAACCTAACACTTAACCCTCACCAGAACCCCTAAAGCTAACCCTGAACCCTATCCCTAACCCTAGCAGTAAACTTTAACCCTAAATCTAAGCCCAACCGTAACCCTAATCCTATCCTTTTACCCTAAAACTAACCCCTAAACCTAACCCCTATACCTCACCCTAACTCTAACCCCAATCCTAATTCTAAACATACCCCTTCATAAAACACTAACCGCTAACCTAACACTAACCAAAAACCCTAATCACTAATCCCTAACCCTAACACTTAACCTTTACCCTAACCGTTAACCCTCACCCTAAATCTTAACACTGACCCTAACCTTAACCTTTAACTCTAAGCCTAACCCTTAAGCCTACAGTAAGGAAGACCCTTAATGCTAATGGGATCCCTTATCCCTAACCCTAACACTACAGCTAAAAATAACCCTAACCTTGGATCCTTAAACCTAACCCCTAACACTTACTTTAACCCCAAACCCTAACCCTAATCCTAAGCATTAAACCTAACCCTATCTCTGAACCCTAACGCTAGCCCTTACCCTAACGCCTAGATCTAACCCTAAATCGAACCTACCAACTAATCCTAACCTTAAGCCCTAATGCTAACTCTAACCCTGAACCCTAAACCTACCCATAATCCTTAACACTAACCCTATCCGTCAACCTTAACCCAGACCCTAACAATTACCCGCACCCAGGCATTTAACCCTGACCCTAACCCTAATTCTTAATGCTAACCCTAAGACTAAACCCTAATCCTAAGCCCAAAATTTAACCCTAATCCTATCCCTTAACCCTAACCCTAACCCTAATGCTAACCCCTCAACGTAACCCTATCCGTGCCCAGTAAACCTAACCCTAACCTCTAACACAAATCATAGCACATAACTCTAACCCTATAACTAACCCTAACCCTAACCCTAACCATAAACCCTAACTCTTAACATTAACCCTAAGCGTTAACTCTCACGCTAACCTTTAATCCTAACCCTAATCCTAATCTTCAACCCTAAACCTAACACTTAACACTAACCCTGTACCAAACCCTAACCGCTCATCTTAACACTAACCGTAAACCTCAACCCTAAACCAAAGTGTAACCGTTAAACCTAAGAGTAATCTTTAACCCTAACCCTAATCCCTAACCCTAAGCCCTCACCCTAACACTAAACTTCATCCTTAACCCTAACCATAATCCAACCCTAAATCTCATTCTCAGACTTCTTGCTTTCTTAGAGTTTAGAAAGCCTGCCATCCTCCCATGCCATGCGTGAAAGGTGGCTCTACCACTGTGTCCTGCATGAAACCCATGCGCCCATACCCAGAGTATGATAGAGTGGGTTCCCGGGTACAATCCCAGCCCCCTAAACTCCCCCCGCCCGCCTAATGCAGACAGGGCCCGTGCGCTAAGCATAAACAATACCTTTAACAGATAACCCTAACCCTGAACATAACACCCAACCCTGTTCCTATTTCTCCCCTTAACACGTAAACCTCACCGTGCGCCTAACTTTAACCTCTTATCCTAATGTTAATGCATAAACCATTTCCTGAGAACAACCCCATCCCATAATTCTAACCCTATCTCCTAGTCATCACTGTGACACCTAATCCCTAACCCTAATTCTAAACCGCTAACCCTAACCGTAACCCTACCTACAACCCTAACACTGACATTAACCCTTACTTCTAACCCCAACGCTATGCCTAACAAAAACCCTAACCCTTGACCCTAACCCTTCACCCTAACCCCTATGCCTTACCCTAACCCTTAACCCTAATCCTAATCCTAACCATTAAACCTAAACCTAGCTCTTAAAGCTAACCCTAAAACTTACCCTCACGACTAGACCTAACCCTGACACTAACCTAACACCTAACCCTAACAAGAACCCCTAAAGCTAACCCTGAACCCTATCCCTAGCCCTAGCAGTAAACTTTAACCCTAAACCTAAGCCCAACCCGTAACCCTAATCCTATCCTTTTACCCCAAAACTAACCCCTAAACCTAACCCCTATACCTCACCCTAACTCTAACCCCAATCCTAATTCTAACCATACCTCTTCATAAAACACTAACTCCTAACCGCTAACCCTAACACTAACCAAAATCCCTAATCACTAATCC
>NW_027182894.1:145000-147500 GCF_041146395.1 Eulemur rufifrons
AAATAACCCTAACCTTTGATCCTGAAACCTAACCCCTAACACTTACTTTAACCCCAAACCCTAACTCTAATCCTAAGCATTAAACCTAACCCTATCTCTTAACCCTAACGCTAGCCCTTACCCTAACGCCTAGATCTAACCCTAAATCTAACCTACCGCCTAATCCTAAGCTTAAGCCCTAATGCTAACTCTAACCCTGAACCCTAAACCTACCCGTAACCCTTAACACTAACCCTATCCGTGAACCTTAACCCTGACCCTAACCATTACCCGCAACCAAGCATTTAACCCTTACCCTACCCCTAATCCTTAATGATAACCCTAACACTAAACCCTAACCCTAAGCCCAACACTTATCCCTAATCCTATCTCTTAACCCTAACCATAAGCCTAACCCTAATGCTACCCCCTAAACCTAACCCTAGCCGTGACCAGTAAACCTAACCCTAACCTCTAACACAAACCATAGCACATAACTCTAACTCTAAAACTAACCCTAACCCTAACCCTAAACCCTAACTCTTAACCTTAACCCTAAGCGTTAACTCTCACGCTAACCTTTAATCCTAACTCTAATCCTAATCTTCAACTCTAAACCTAACACATAACCCTAACCCTGTACCAAATCCTAACCCCTCATCTTAACCCTAACCGTAAACCTCAACCCTAAACCAAAGTGTAACCGTTAAACCTAAGGGTAAACTTTAACCCTAACCCTAATCCCTAACCCTAAGCCCTCACCCTAACACTAAACTTCATCCTTAACCCTAACCAGAATCCTAACCCTAAATCTAATTCTCAGACTTCTTGCTTTCTTAGAGTTTAGAAAGCCTGCAATCCTCCCATGCCATGCGTGAAAGGAGGCTCTACCACTGTGTCCTGCATGAAACCCACGGGCCCATACCCAGAGTATGATAGAGTGGGTTCCCGGGTACAATCCCAGCCCCCTAAACTCCCCCCGCCCGCCTAATGCAGACAGGGCCCGTGCGCTAAGCATAAACAATACCTTTAACAGATAACCCTAACCCTGAACATAACACCCAACCCTGTTCCTATTTCTCCCCTTAACACGTAAACCTCACCGTGCGCCTAACTTTAACCTCTTATCCTAACGTTAATGCATAACCCATTTCCTGAGAACAACCCCTATCCCATAATTCTAACCCTATCTCCTAGTCATCACTGTGACACCTAATCCCTAACCCTAATTCTAAACCGCTAACCCTAACCGTAACCCTACCTACAACCCTAACACTGACAGTAACCCTTACTTCTAACCCCAACGCTATGCCTAACAAAAACCCTAACCCTTGACCCTAACCCTTCACCCTAACCCCTAAGCCTTACCCTAACCCTTAACCCTAATCCTAATCCTAACCATTAAACCTAACCCTAGCTCTTAAAGCTAACCCTAAACCTTACCCTCACGACGAGACCTAACCCTGACACTAACCTAAAACCTAACGCTAACCAGAACCCCTAAAGCTAAGCCTGAACCCTATCCCTAACCTTAGCAGTAAACTTTAACCCTAAACCTAAGCCCAACCCGTAACCCTAATCCTATCCTTTTACCCTAAAACTAACTCCTAAACCTAACCCCTATACCTCACCCTAACTCTAACCCCAATCCTAATTCTAACCATACCCCTTCATAAAACACTGACTCCTAACCGCTAACCCTAACACTAACCAAAAAGCCTAATCACTATTCCCTAACGCTAACGCTTAACCTTTACCCTAACTGTTAACCCTCACTATAAATCTCAACACTGACCCTAACCTTAACCTTTAACTCTAAGCCTAACCCTTAATCCTACAGTAAGGAAGACCCTTAATGCTAATGGGATCCCTTATCCCTAACCCTAACACTACAGCTAAAAATAACCCTAACCTTGGATCCTGAAACCTAACCCCTAACACTTACTTTAACCCCAAACCCTAACCCTAATCCTAAGCATTAAACCTAACCCTATCTCTTAACCCTAACGCTAGCCCTTACCCTAACGCCTAGATCTAACCCTAAATCTAACCTACCGCCTAATCCTAACCTTAAGCCCTAATACTAACTCTAACCCTGAACCCTAAACCTACCCGAAACCCTTAACACTAACCCTATCCGTGAACCTTAACCCTGACCCTAACTATTACCCGCACCCAAGCATTTAACCCTGACCCTAACACTAATCCTTAATGCTAACCCTAACACTAAACCCTAACCCTAAGCCCAACACTTATCCCTAATCCTATCCCTTAACCCTAACCCTAACCCTAATGCTACCCCCTAAACGTAACCCTAACCGTGACCAGTAAACCTAACCCTAACCTCTAACACAAAGCGTATCTCATAACTCTAACCCTAAATCTAACCCTAACCCTAACCCTAACCCTAAACCCTAACTCTTAACCTTAACCCTAAGCGTTAACTCTCACGCTAACCTTTAATCCTAACCCTAATCCTAATCTTCAACCCTAAACCTAACACTTAACCCTAACCCTGTAC
>NW_027182894.1:177500-190000 GCF_041146395.1 Eulemur rufifrons
GCCCTAACCCTAACCCTAACCCCTAACCCTAACCCTAACCCCTAACCCTAACCCCTAAACCCTAACCGTAACCCTAAACCCTAACCCTAACCCTAACCCCTGACCCTGACCCTGACCCTAACCCTAACCCCTAACTCCTAACACTAACCCTAACGCCTAACCCTAACCCTAACCCCTGACCCTGACCCTAACCCTAACCCTAACCTCTAACCCTAACCCCTAACCCTAACCCCTAACCCTAACCCCAACCCCAACCATAACCCTAACCCCCTAACCCTAACCCTAACCCCTAACCCTAAACCTAACCCCTACCCTAACCCTAACCCCTAACCCCTGACCCTGACACTTACCCTAACCCTAACCCCTAACCCTAACCCTAACCCTAACTCTATCCATGAACACTAAACCTACCCGTAACCCTTAACACTAACGCTATCCGTGAACCTTAACCCTGACCCTAACCATTACCCGCACCCAAGCTTTTAACCCTGACCCTAACCCTAATCCTTAATGCTAACCCTAACACTAAACCCTAACACTAAGCCCAACACTTATCCCTAATCCTATCCCTTAACCTTAACCTTAACCCTAATGCTACCCCATAAACGTAACCCTAACCGTGACCAGTAAACCTAACCTTAACCTCTAACACAAATCATAGCACATAACTCTAACCCTAAAACTAACCCTAACCCTAAACCTAACCCTAAACCCTAACTCTTAACCTTAACCCTAAGCGTTAACTCTCACACTAACCTTTAATCCTAACCCTAATCCTAATCTTCAACCCTAAACCTAACCCTTAACCCTAACCCTGTACCAAACACTAACCTCTCATCTAAACCCTAACCGTAAACCTCAACCCTAAACCAAAGTGTAACCGTTAAACCTAAGACTAACCTTTAACCCTAACCCTAATCCCTAAGCCTAAGCCCACACTCTAACACTAAACTTCATCCTTAACCCTAACCATAATCCTATCCCTAAATCTAATTCTCAGACTTCTTGCTTTCTTAGAGTTTAGAAAGCCTGCAATCCTCCCATGCCATGCGTGAAAGGAGGCTCTACCACTGTGTCCTGCATGAAACCCACGGGCCCATACCCAGAGTATGATAGAGTGGGTTCCCGGGTACAATCCCAGCCCCCTAAACTCCCCCCGCCCGCCTAATGCAGACAGGGCCCGTGCGCTAAGCATAAACAATACCTTTAACAGATAACCCTAACCCTGAACATAACACCCAACCCTGTTCCTATTTCTCCCCTTAACACGTAAACCTCACCGTGCGCCTAACTTTAACCTCTTATCCTAACGTTAATGCATAACCCATTTCCTGAGAACAACCGCTATCCCATAATTCTAACCCTATCTCCTAGTCATCACTGTGACACCTAATCCCTAACCCTAATTCTAAACCGCTAACCCTAACCGTAACCCTACCTACAACCCTAACACTGACAGTAACCCTTACTTCTAACCCCAACGCTATGCCTAACAAAAACCCTAACGCTTGACCCTATCCCTTCTCCCTAACCCCTAAGCCTTACCCTAACCCTTAACCCTAATCCTAATCCTAACCATTAAACCTAACCCTAGCTCTTAAAGCTAACCCTAAACCTTACCCTCACGACTAGACCTAACCCTGACACTAACTTAACACCTAACCCTAACCAGAACCCCTAAAGCTAACCCTGAACCCTATCCCTAACCCTAGCAGTAAACTTTAACCCTAAACCTATGCCCAACCCGTAACCCTAATCCTATCCTTTTACCCTAAAACTAACCCCTAAACCTAACCCATATACCTCACACTAACTCTAACCCCAATCCTAATTCTAACCATACCCCTTCATAAAACACTAACTCCTAATCGCTAACCCTAACACTAACCAAAATCCCTAATCACTAATCCCTAACCCTAACGCTTAACCTTTACCCTAACCGTTAACCCTCACCCTAAATCTTAACCCTGACCCTAACCTTAACCTTTAACTCTAAGCCTAACCCTTAACCCTACAGTAAGGAAGACCCTTAATGCTAATGGGATCCCTTATCCCTAACCCTAACACTACAGCTAAAAATAACCCTAACCTTTGATCCTTAAACTTAACCCCTAACACTTACTTTAACTCCAAACCCTAACCCTAATCCTAAGCATTAAACCTAACCCTATCTCTTAACCCTAACGCTAGCCCTTACCCTAACGCCTAGATCTAACCCTAAATCTAACCTACCGCCTAATCTTAACCTTAAGCCCTAATGCTAACTCTAACCCTGAACCCTAAACCTACCCGTAACCCTTAACACTAATCCTATCCGTGAACCTTAACCCTGACCCTAACCATTACCCGCAACCAAGCATTTAACCCTGACCCTACCCCTAATCCTTAATGATAACCCTAACACTAAACCCTAACCCTAAGCCCAACAGTTAACCCTAATCCTATCCCTTAACCCTAACCATAAGCCTAACCCTAATGCTACCCCCTAAACCTAACCCTATCCGTGACCAGTAAACCTAACCCTAACCTCTAACACAAACCATAGCACATAACTCTAACTCTAAAACTAACCCTAAACCTAACCCTACACCCTAACTCTTAACCTTAACCCTAAGCGTTAACTCTCACGCTAACCTTTAATCCTAACCCTAATCCTAATCTTCAACCCTAAACCTAACACATAACCCTAACCCTGTACCAAACCCTAACCCCTCATCTTAACCCTAACCGTAAACCTGAACCCTAAACCACAGTGTAACCGTTAAACCTAAGGGTAACCTTTAACCCTAACCCTAATCCCTAACCCTAAGCCCTCACCCTAACACTAAACTTCATCCTTAACCCTAACCATAATCCTAACCCTAAATCTAATTCTCAGACTTCTTGCTTTCTTAGAGTTTAGAAAGCCTGCAATCCTCCCATGCCATGCGTGAAAGGAGGCTCTACCACTGCGTCCTGCATGAAACCCACGGGCCCATACCCAGAGTATGATAGAGTGGGTTCCCGGGTACAATCCCAGCCCCCTAAAGTCCCCCCGTCCGCCTAATGCAGACAGGGCCCGTGCGCTAAGCATAAACAATACCTTTAACAGATAACCCTAACCCTGAACATAACACCCAACCCTGTTCCTATTTCTCCCCTTAACACGTAAACCTCACCGTGCGCCTAACTTTAACCTCTTATCCTAACGTTAATGCATAACCCATTTCCTGAAAACAACCCCTATCCCATAATTCTAACCCTATCTCCTAGTCATCACTGTGACACCTAATCCCTAACCCTAATTCTAAACCGCTAACCCTAACCGTAACCCTACCTACAACCCTAACACTGACAGTAACCCTTACTTCTAACCCCAACGCTATGCCTAACAAAAACCCTAACCCTTGACACTAACCCTTCACCCTAACCCCTAAGCCTTACCCTAACCCTTAACCCTAATCCTAATCCTAATCATTAAACCTAACCCTAGCTCTTAAAGCTAACCCTAAACCTTACCCTCACGACTAGACCTAACCCTCACACTAACCTAACACCTGACCCTAACCAGACCCCTAAAGCTAACCCTGAACCCTATCCCTAACCCTAGCAGTAAACTTTAACCCTAAACCTAAGCCCAATCCGTAACCCTAATCCTATCCTTTTACCCTAAACCTAACCCCTATACCTCACCCTAACTCTAACCCCAATCCTAATTCTAACCATACCCCTTCATAAAACACTAACTCCTAACCGCTAACCCTAACACTAACCAAAAACCCTAATCACTAATCCCTAACCCTAACGCTTAACCTTTACCCTAACCGTTAACCCTACCACAAATCTTAACACTGACCCTAACCTTAACCTTTAACTCTAAGCCTAACCCATAACCCTACAGTAAGGATGACCCTTAATGCTAATGGGATCCCTTATCCCTAACCCTAACACTACAGCTAAAAATAACCCTAACCTTTGATCCTTAAACCTAACCCCTAACACTTACTTTAACCCCAAACCCTAACCCTAATCCTAAGCATTAAACCTAACCCTATCTCTTAACCCTAACGCTAGCCCTTACCCTAACGCCTAGATCTAACCCTAAATCTAACCTACCGCCTAATCCTAAACTTAAGCCCTAATGCTAACTCTAACCCTGAACCCTAAACCTACCCGTAACCCTTAACACTAACCCTATCCGTCAACCTTAACCCTGACCCTAAACATTACCCGCACCCAAGCATTTAACCCTGACCCTAACCCTAATCCTTAATGATAACCCTAACACTAAACCCTAACCCTAAGCCCAACACTTATCCCTAATCCTATCCCTTAACCCTAACCCTAATGTTAACCCCTAAACGTAAACCTAACCGTGACCAGTAAACCTAACCCTAACCTCTAACACAAACCATAGCATTAAACTAACTGAAACTAACCCTATCCCTAACCCTAACCCTAACCTTAAATCCTAACTCTTAACCTTAACCCTAAGCGTTAACTCTCACGCTAACCTTTAATCCTAACCCTAATCCTATTCTTCAACACTAAACCTAACACTTAACCCTAACCCTGTAGCATAACCTAACCCCTCATCTTAACCCTAATCGTAAACCTCAACCCTAAACCAAAGTGTAACCGTTAAACCTAAGACTAACCTTTAACCCTAACCCTAATACCTAAGCCTAAGCCCTCACACTAACACTAAACTTCATCCTTAAACCTAACCATAATCCAACCCTAAATCTCATTCTCACACTTCTTGCTTTCTTAGAGTTTGGAAAGCCTGCCATCCTCCCATGCCATGGGTGAAAGGAGGCTCTACCACTGTGTCCTGCATGAAACCCACGGGCCCATACCCAGGGTATGATAGAGTGGGTTCCCGTGTACAATCCCAGCCCCCTAAACTCCCCCCGCCCGCCTAATGCAGACAGGGCCCGTGCGCTAAGCATAAACAATACCTTTAACAGATAACCCTAACCCTGAACATAACACCCAACCCTGTTCCTATTTCTCCCCTTAACACGTAAACCTCACCGTGCGCCTAACTTTAACCTCTTATCCTAACGTTAATGCATAACCCATTTCCTGAGAACAACCGCTATCCCATAATTCTAACCCTATCTCCTAGTCATCACTGTGACACCTAATCCCTAACCCTAATTCTAAACCGCTAACCCTAACCGTAACCCTACCTACAAGCCTAACACTGACAGTAACCCTTACTTCTAACCCCAACGCTATGCCTAACAAAAACCCTAACCTTGACCCTAACCCTTCACCCTAAACCCTAAGCCTTACCCTAACCCTTAACCCTAATCCTAACCATTAAACCTAACCCTAGCTCTTAAAGCTAACCCTAAACCTTACCCTCACGACTAGACCTAACCCTGACACTAACCTAACACCTAACCCTAACCAGAACCCCTAAAGCTAACCCTGAACCCTATCCCTAACCCTAGCAGTAAACTTTAACTCTAAACCTAAGCCCAACCCGTAACCTTAATCCTATCCTTTTACCCTAAAACTAACCCCAAAACCTAACCCCTATACCTCACCCTAACTCTAACCCCAATCCTAATTCTAACCATACCCCTTCATAAAACACTAACTCCTAACCGCTAACCCTAACACTAACCAAAAACCCTAATCACTAATCCCTAACCCTAACGCTTAACCTTTACCCTGACCGTTAACCCTCACCCTAAATCTTAACACTGACCCTAACCTTAACCTTTAACTCTAAGCCTAACCCTTAACCCTACAGTAAGGAAGACCCTTAATGCTAATGGGATCCCTTATCCCTAACCCTAACACTACAGCTAAAAATAACCCTAACCTTGGATCCTTAAACCTAACCCCTAACACTTACTTTAACCCCAAACCCTAACCCTAATCCTAAGCATTAAACCTAACCCTATCTCTGAACCCTAACGCTAGCCCTTACCCTAACGCCTAGATCTAACCCTAAATCGAACCTACCGCCTAATCCTAACCTTAAGCCCTAATGCTAACTCTAACCCTGAACCCTAAACCTACCCGTAACCCTTAACACTAACCCTATCCATGAACCTTAACCCTGACCCTAACCATTACCCGCACCCAGGCATTTAACCCTGACCCTACCCCTAGTCCTTAATGATAACCCTAACACTAAACCCTAACCCTAAGGCCAACACTTAACCGTAATCCTATCCCTTAACCCTAACCCTAACCCTAACCCTAATGCTAACCCCTAAACGTAACCCTAACCGTCACCAGTAAACCTAACCCTAACCTCTAACACAAACCATAGCACATAACTCTAACCCTAAAACTAACCCTAACCCTAAACCTAACCCTAAACCCTAACTCTTAACCTTAACCCTAAGCGTTAACTCTCACGCTATCCTATAATCCTAACCCTAATCCTAATTTCAACCCTAAACCTTACACTTAACCCTAACCCTGTACCAAACCCTAACCCTAACCCTTACCCTAAACTTAAACCTCAACTCTAAACCAAAGTGTAACCGTTAAACCTAAGAGTAACCTTTAACCCTAACCCTAATCCCTAACCCTAAGCCCTCACCCTAACACTAAACTTTATCCTTAACCCTAACCATAATCCTAACCCTAAATCTAATTCTCAGACTTCTTGCTTTCTTAGAGTTTAGAAAGCCTGCAATCCTCCCATGCCATGCGTGAAAGGAGGCTCTACCACTGTGTCCTGTATGAAACCCACGGACCCATACCCAGAGTATGATAGAGTGGGTTCCCGGGTACAATCCCAGCCCCCAAAACTCCCCCCCGCCCGCCTAATGCAGACAGGGCCCGTGCGCTAAGCATAAACAATACCTTTAACAGATAACCCTAATCCTGAACATAACACCCAACCCTGTTCCTATTTCTCCCCTTAACACGTAAACCTCACCGTGTGCCTAACTTTAACCTCTTATCCTAACGTTAATGCATAACCCATTTCCTGAGAACAACCCCTATCCCATAATTCTAACCCTATCTCCTAGTCGTCACTGTGACACCTAATCCCTAACCCTAATTCTAAACCGCTAACCCTAACCGTAACCCTACCTACAACCCTAACACTGACAGTAACCCTTACTTCTAACCCCAACGCTATGCCTAACAAAAACCCTAACCCTGCACCCTAACCCCTAAGCCTTACCCTAACCCTTAACCCTAATCCTAATCCTAACCATTAAACCTAACCCTAGCTCTTAAAGATAACCCTGAACCTTGCCCTCACCACTAGACCTAACCCTGACACTAAACTAACAACTAACCCTAAGCAGAACCCCTAAAGCTAAGCCTGAACCCTATCCCTAACCGTAGCAGTAAACTTTAACCCTAAACCTAAGCCCAACCCGTAACCCTAATCCTATCCTTTTACCCTAAAACTAACCCCTAAACCTAACCCCTCTACCTCACCCTAACTCTAAGCCCAATCCTAATTCTAACCATACCCCTTCATAAAACACTAACTCCTAACCGCTAACCCTAACACTATCCAAAAACCCTAATCACTAATCCCTAACCCTAACGCTTAACCTTTACCCTAACCGTTAACCCTCACCCTAAATCTTAACACTGACCCTAACCTTAACCTTTAACTCTAAGCCTAACCCTTAACCCTACAGTAAGGAAGACCCTTAATGCTAATGGGATCCCTTTTCCGTAACCCTAACACTACAGCTAAAAATAGCAGTAACCTTTCATCCTTAAACCTAACCCCTAACACTTACTTTAACCCCAAACCCTAACCCTAATCCTAAGCATTAAACCTAACCCTATCTCTTAACCCTAACGCTATCCCTTACCCGAACGCCTAGATCTAACCCTAAATCGAACCTACCGCCTAATCCTAACCTTAAGCCCTAATGCTAACTCTAACCCTGAACCCTAAACCTACCCGTAAACCTTAACACTAACCCTATCCGTGAACCTTAACCCTGACCCTATCCATTACCCGCACCCAGGCATTTAACCCTGACCCTACCCCTAGTCCTTAATGATAACCCTAACACTAAACCCTAACCCTAAGGCCAACACTTAACCGTAATCCTATCCCTTAACCCTAACCCTAACCCTAACCCTAATGCTAACCCCTAAACGTAACCCTAACCGTCACCAGTAAACCTAACCCTAACCTCTAACACAAACCATAGCACATAACTCTAACCCTAAAACTAACCCTAACCCTAAACCTAACCCTAAACCCTAAATCTTAACCTTAAACCTAAGCGTTAACTCTCACGCTATCCTATAATCCTAACCCTAATCCTAATCTTCAACCCTAAACCTTACACTTAACCCGAACCCTGTACCAAACCCTAACCCCTCATCTTAACCCTAACCGTAAACCTCAACCCTAAACAAAAGTGTAACAGTTAAACCTAAGAGTAACCTTTAAGAATAACCCGAATCCCTAACCCTAAGCCCTCACCCTAACACTAAACTTCATCCTTAACCCTAACCATAATCCTAACCCTAAATCTAATTCTCAGACTTCTTGCTTTCTTAGAGTTTAGAAAGCCTGCAATCCTCCCATGCCATGCGTGAAAGGAGGCTCTACCACTGTGTCCTGTATGAAACCCACGGACCCATACCCAGAGTATGAAAGAGTGGGTTCCCGGGTACAATCCCAGCCCCCAAAACTCCCCCCCGCCCGCCTAATGCAGACAGGGCCCGTGCGCTAAGCATAAACAATACCTTTAACAGATAACCCTAACCCTGAACATAACACCCAACCCTGTTCCTATTTCTCCCCTTAACCCGTAAACCTCACCGTGCGCCTAACTTTAACCTCTTATCCTAACGTTAATGCATAACCCATTTCCTGAGAACAACCCCTATCCCATAATTCTAACCCTATCTCCTAGTCATCACTGTGACACCTAATCCCTAACCCTAATTCCAAACCGCTAACCCTAACTGTAACCCTACCTACAACCCTAACACTGACAGTAACCCTTACTTCTAACCCCAACGCTATGCCTAACAAAAACCCTAACCCTTGACCCTAACCCTTCACCCTAACCCCTAAGACTTACCCTAACCCTTAACCCTAATCCTAATCCTAACCATTAAACCTAACCCTAGCTCTTAAAGCTAACCCTAAACCTTACCCTCACGACTAGACCTAACCCTGACACTAACCTAACACTTAACCCTCACCAGAACCCCTAAAGCTAACCCTGAAACCTATCCCTAACCCTAGCAGTAAACTTTAACCCTAAACCTAAGCCCAACCCGTAACCCTAATCCTATCCTTTTATCCTAAAACTAACCCCTAAACCTAACCCCTATACCTCACCCTAACTCTAACCCCAATCCTAATTCTAACCATACCCCTTCATAAAACACTAACCGCTAACCTAACACTAACCAAAAACCCTAATCACTAATCCCTAACCGTAACACTTAACCTTTACCCTAACCATTAACCCTCACCCTAAATCTTAACACTGACCCTAACCTTAACCTTTAACTCTAAGCCTAACCCTTAACCCTACAGTAAGGAAGACCCTTAATGCTAATGGGATCCCTTATCCCTAACCCTAACACTACAGCTAAAAATAACCCTAACCTTGGATCCTTAAACCTAACCCCTAACACTTACTTTAACCCCAAACCCTAACCCTAATCCTAAGCATTAAACCTAACCCTATCTCTGAACCCTAACGCTAGCCCTTACCCTAACGCCTAGATCTAACCCTAAATCGAACCTACCGCCTAATCCTAACCTTAAGCCCTAATGCTAACTCTAACAATGAACCCTAAACCTACCCGTAACCCTTAACACTAACCCTATCCGTGAACCTTAACCCTGACCCTAACCATTACCCGCACCCAAGCATTTAACCCTGACCCTACCCCTAATCCTTAATGATAACACTAACACTAAACCCTAACCCTAAGCCCAACACTTAACCCTAATCCTATCCCTTAACCCTAACCCTAACGCAAACCCCTAAACGTAACCCTAACCGTGACCAGTAAACCTAACCTTAACCTCTAACACAAACCATAGCACATAACTCTAACCTTAAAACTAAACCTAACCCCAACCCTAACCCTAAACCCTAACTCTTAACCTTAACCCTAAGCGTTAACTCTCACGCTAACCTTTAATCCTAACCCTAATCCTAATCTTCAACCCTATACCTAACACTTAACCCTAAGCCTGTACCAAACCCTAACCCCTCATCTTACCCTAACCGTAAACCTCAACCCTAAACCAAAGTGTAACCGTTAAACCTAAGAGTAACCTTTAACCCTAACCCTAATCCCTAACCCTAAGCCCTCACCCTAACACTAAACTTCATCCTTAACCCTAACCATAATCCTAACCCTAAATCTAATTCTCAGACTTCTTACTTTCTTAGAGTTTAGAAAGCCTGCAATCCTCCCATGCCATGCGTGAAAGGAGGCTCTACCACTGTGTCCTGTATGAAACCCACGGGCCCATACCCAGAGTATGATAGAGTGGGTTCCCGGGTACAATCCCAGCCCCCTAAACTCCCCCCGCCCGCCTAATGCAGACAGGGCCCGTGCGCTAAGCATAAACAAAACCTTTAACAGATAACCCTAACCCTGAACATAACACCCAACCCTGTTCCTATTTCTCCCCTTAACACGTAAACCTCACCGTGCGCCTAACTTTAACCTCTTATCCTAACGTTAATGCATAACCCTTTTCCTGAGAACAACCCCTATCCCATAATTCTAACCCTATCTCCTAGTCATCACTGTGACACCTAATCCCTAACCCTAATTCTAAACCGCTAACCCTAACCGTAACCCTACCTACAACCCTAACACTGACAGTAACCCTTACTTCTAACCCCAACGCTATGCCTAACAAAAACCCTAACCCTGCACCCTAACCCCTAAGCCTTACCCTAACCCTTAACCCTAATCCTAATCCTAACCATTAAACCTAACCCTAGCTCTTAAAGATAACCCTGAACCTTGCCCTCACGACTAGACCTAACCCTGACACTAACCTAACACCTAACCCTCACCAGAACCCCTAAAGCTAACCCTGAACCCTATCCCTAACCCTAGCAGTAAACTTTAACCCTAAACCTAAGCCCAACCCGTAACCCTAATCCTATTCTTTTACCCTAAAACTAACCCCTAAACCTAACCCCTATACCTCACCCTAACTCTAACCCCAATCCTAATTCTAACCATACCCCTTCATAAAACACTAACTCCTAACCGCTAACCCTAACACTAACCAAAAACCCTAATCACTAATCCCTAACCCTAACGCTTAACCTTTACCCTAACCGTTAACCCTCACCCTAAATCTTAACACTGACCCTAACCTTAACCTTTAACTCAAAGCTAACCGTTAACCCTACAGTAAGGAAGACCCTTAATGCTAATGGGATCCCTTTTCCGTAACCCTAACACTACAGCTAAAAATAACAGTAACCTTTCATCCTTAAACCTAACCCCTAACACTTACTTTAACCCCAAACCCTAACCCTAATCCTAAGCATTAAACCTAACCCTATCTCTTAACCCTAACGCTAGCCCTTACCCGAACGCCTAGATCTAACCCTAAATCGAACCTACCGCCTAATCCTAACCTTAAGCCCTAATGCTATCTCTAACCCTGAACCCTAATCCTACCCGTAACCCTTAACACTAACCCTATCCGTGAACCTTAACCCTGACCCTAACCATTACCCGCACCCAGGCATTTAACCCTGACCCTACCCCTAGTCCTTAATGATAACCCTAACACTAAACCCTAACCCTAAGGCCAACACTTAACCATAATCCTATCCCTTAACCCTAACCCTAACCCTAACCCTAATGCTAACCCCTAAACGTAACCCTAACCGTCACCAGTAAACCTAACCCTAACCTCTAACACAAACCATAGCACATAACTCTAACCCTAAAACTAACCCTAACCCTAAACCTAACCCTAAACTCTAACTCTTAACCTTAACCCTAAGCGTTAACTCTCACGCTATCGTATAATCCTAACCCTAATCCTAATCTTCAACCCTAAACCTTACACTTAACCCTAACCTTGTACCAAACCCTAACCCTTCATCTTAACCCTAACCGTAAACCTCAACCTTAAACCAAAGTGTAACCGTTAAACCTAAGAGTAACCTTTAACCCTAACCCGAATCCCTAACCCTAAGCCCTCACCCTAACACTAAACTTCATCCTTAACCCTAACCATAATCCTAACCCTAAATCTAATTCTCAGACTTCTTGCTTTCTTAGAGTTTAGAAAGCCTGCAATCCTCCCATGCCATGCGTGAAAGGAGGCTCTACCACTGTGTCCTGTATGAAACCCACGGACCCATACCCAGAGTATGATAGAGTGGGTTCCCGGGTACAATCCCAGCCCCCAAAACTCCCCCCCGCCCTCCTAATGCAGACAGGGCCCGTGCGCTAAGCATAAACAATACCTTTAACAGATAACCCTAACCCTGAACATAACACCCAACCCTGTTCCTATTTCTCCCCTTAACACGTAAACCTCACCG
>NW_027182894.1:207500-265000 GCF_041146395.1 Eulemur rufifrons
AACCCATTTCCTGAGAACAACCCCTATCCCATAATTCTAACCTTATCTCCTAGTCATCACTGTGACACCTAATCCCTAACCCTAATTCTAAACCACTAACCCTAACCGTAACCCTACCTACAACCCTAACACTGACAGAAACCCTTACTTCTAACCCCAACGCTATGCCTAACAAAAACCCTAACCCTTGACCCTATCCCTTCACCCTAACCCCTAAGCCTTACCCTAACCCTTAACCCTAATCCTAATCCTAACCATTAAACCTAACCCTAGCTCTTAAAGCTAACCCTAAACCTTACCCTCATGACTAGACCTAACCCTGACACTAACCTAACACCTAACCCTCACCAGAACCCCTAAAGCTAACCCTGAACCCTATCCCTAACCCTAGCAGTAAACTTGAACCCTAAACCTAAGCCCAACCCGTAACCCTAATCCTATCCTTTTACCCTAAAACTAACCCCTAAACCTAACCCCTATACCTCACCCTAACTCTAACCCCAATCCTAATTCTAACCATACCTCTTCATAAAACACTAACTCCTAACCGCTAACTCTAACACTAACCAAAAAGCCTAATCACTAATCCCTAACCCTAACGCTTAACCTTTACCCTAACCGCTAACCCTCACTCTAAATCTTAACACTGACCCTAACCTTAACCTTTAACTCTAAGCCTAACCCTTAACCCTACAGTAAGGAAGACCCTTAATGCTAATGGGATCACTTATCCCTAACCCTAACACTATAGCTAAAAATAACCCTAACCTTTGATCCTGAAACCTACCCCCTAACACTTACTTTAACCCCAAACCCTAACCCTAATCCTAAGCATTAAACCTAACCCTATCTCTTAACCCTAACGCTAGCCCTTGCCCTAACGCCTAGATCTAACCCTAAATCTAACCTACCGCCTAATCCTAACCTTAAGCCCTAATGCTAACTCTAACCCTGAACCCTAAACCTACCCGTAACCTTTAACACTAACCCTATCCGTGAACCTTAACCCTGACCCTAACCATTACCCGCACCCAAGCATTTAACCCTGACCCTTCCCCTAATCCTTAATGATAACCCTAACACTAAAACCTAACCCTAAGCCCAACACTTAACCCTAATCCTATCCCTTAACCCTAACCCTAACCCTAATGCTACCCCCTAAACGTAACCCTAACCGTGACCAGTAAACCTAACCCTAACCTCTAACACAAACCATAGCACATAACTCTAACCCTAAAACTAACCCTAACCCTAACCCTAATCCCTAACTCTTAACCTTAACCCTAAGCGTTAACTCTCACGCTAACCTTTAATCCTAACCCTAATCCTAATCTTCAACCCTAAACCTAACACTTAACCCTAACCCTGTACCAAACCCTAACCCCTCATCTTAACCCTAACCGTAAACCTCAACCCTAAACCAAAGTGTAACCGTTAAACCTAAGGGTAACCTTTAACCCTAACCCTAATCCCTAACCCTAAGCCCTCACCCTAACACTAAACTTCATCCTTAACCCTAACCAGAATCCTAACCCTAAATCTAATTCTCAGACTTCTTGCTTTCTTAGAGTTTAGAAAGCCTGCAATCCTCCCATGCCATGCGTGAAAGGAGGCTCTACCACTGTGTCCTGCATGAAACCCACGGGCGCATACCCAGAGTATGATAGAGTGGGTTCCCGGGTACAATCCCAGCCCCCTAAACTCCCCCCGCCCGCCTAATGCAGACAGGGCCCGTGCGCTAAGCATAAACAATACCTTTAACAGATAACCCTAACCCTGAACATAGCAACCCAACCCTGTTCCTATTTCTCCCCTTAACACGTAAACCTCACCGTGCGCCTAACTTTAACCTCTTATCCTAACGTTAATGCATAACCCATTTCCTGAGAACAACCCCTATCCCATAATTCTAACCCTATCTCCTAGTCATCACTGTGACACCTAATCCCTAACCCTAATTCTAAACCGCTAACCCTAACCGTAACCCTACCTACAACCCTAACACTGACAGTAACCCTTACTTCTAACCCCAACGCTATGCCTAACAAAAACCCTAACCCTTGACCCTAACCCTTCACCCTAACCCCTAAGCCTTAACCTAACCCTTAACCCTAATCCTAATCCTAACCATTAAACGTAACCCTAGCTCTTAAAGCTAACCCTAAACCTTACCCTCACGACTAGACCTAACCCTGACACTAACCTAACACCTAACCCTATCCAGAACCCCTAAAGCTAACCGTGAACCCTATCCCTTACCCTAGCAGTAAACTTTAACCCTAAACCTAAGCCCAACCCGTAACCCTAATCCTATCCTTTTACCCTAAACCTAACCCCTATACCTCACCCTAACTCTAACCCCAATCCTAATTCTAACCATACCCCTTCATAAAACACTAACTCCTAACCGCTAACCCTAACACTAACCAAAAACCCTAATCACTAATCCCTAACCCTAACGCTTAACCTTTACCCTAAGAAGTAGGAGAGTCATATGTATGAACGGTTACATTCACGCAGAGAAAGAAACTGTTGGGTGGTGTATGTACGCATGTTAATCTATACTTTGGAGGAAGTTCGAGAGTCATATCTGGGGAAAATTGCAGTCACTTAGAGAAAGCAACAATCGGGGGCCGTTTTGTAGATCTGCGAAATTCTATTTTGGAAGAAGAGTGAAATTCATATGTGGGAACGCTTATGTTCACTCAGAGAAATCAACGATAGGGCAGTGTTTCGTTGGGATGCTAAAGTGTAGTTTGGAAGAAGTTCGCGAGTCTTATATAAGAAAGCTTACAGTCACCTAGAGAAAGTAACTCTCGGCAGATTGTTTCTAAGCGTGCTAAACTCTAATTTGCATCAATTGTGAGAGTCAAACATGGGAACGCTTACATTCACTCAGAGAACGCAACGTTTGGGTGGTGGTTTGTAAGCATTCTAAACTGTATTTTGGAGGAAGTAGGAGAGTCATATATACGAATGCTTACATTCATGCAGAGAAAGCAACTCTGTGATCGTATTTTGTTGGCATGCTAAACTGTGGTTTGGAAGAAGTTCGAGAGCCTTATATAGGAAAGATTACAGTGACACAGAGAAAACAACTCTCTGTAGTTTGTTGGTAGGTCTACTAAACTGTAATTTGGATGATGTGTGAGAACGCTTGCATTCACTCAGAGAAAGAACTTTGTCGTGGTGGTTTGTAGGAATAACAACTGTAGTTCGAAGAAGTAGGAGAGTCATATATGAACGGTTACATTCACGCAGAGAAAGCAACTGTGGGGTGGCGTAGGTAATCATCATAATCTGTAGTTTGGAGGAAGTTCGAGAGTCATATCTGGGGAAAATTAGAGTCACATAGAGAAAGGAACAATCGGGGGCTGGTGTGTAGGTCTGCTAAATTCTATTTTGGAAGAAGAGTGAGAGTCATATATGGGAACGCTTATGTTGACTCAGAGAAATCAACGATGGGACGCTGTATTGTTGGCATGCTAAACTGTAGTTTGGAAGAAGTTCGAGAGTCTTATATAGGAAAGTTTACAGTCACCTAGAGAAAGCAACTCACAGGAGGTGGTTTGTAAGCCGCTAAAATCTAATTTGGATGAAGTGAAAGAGGCATACATGGATACGCTTCATTCACTCAGAGAAAGGTAAATTGGGGTGCCGGTTTGTAGGTATACTAACTCCAGTTTGGAAGAAGTACTAGAGTCATATATATGAACGCTTATATGGACGCAGAGAAAGCAACTATGGGGTGGTGTTTTGTAGGCCTGCTAAAATATAGTTTGGAAGAAGTTCGAAAGCAGACAGTCAGAGAAAGCAACTCTCGGCGGTTCATTTTTCGGTCTGCTGAATTGTATTTTGAAAGAAATACCAGAGTCATATATTCAAACACTTACATTCATGCAGAGAAAGCAACTCTGGGGTGGTGTTTTCTAGGCATGCTAAACTCTAGTTTGGACGAAGTTTGAGAATCACATATAAGAAAGCTTAGAGTCGCTTAAAGCAAATCTCTGGGTGTGGATTGTAGGCGTGCTAAACTCTATTTTGGTTTCGGAGTGAGAGTCATATATGGGAAGGTTTACATTCACTCAGAGAAAGCAACGATGGTGTGGTGGTTTGTAGGCATACTGAACTCTAGTTTGGAAGAAGTAGGAGAATGATATATGGGAACGCTTACATTCATGCAGAGAAAGCAATTATGGGGTGGCTTTATTGTAGCCACGCTAATCTCTATTTTGCAAGAAGTTAAAGAGTAATATATAGGAAAGCGTACCGTCATTTATAGAAACCAACTTTCGGGGGATGGTTTGTAGGCCTGCAAAACTCTACTTTGGAAGAAGGGGGAGAATCATATGGGGGACTGGGTACATTCACTCGGAGAAATCAACGATGGGGTTGTGGTTTGTAGGCATACTAAACTCTAGTTTGGAAGAAGGACGAGAATCATATATAGGAACGCTTACATTCATGCAGAGAAAGCAACTATGGAGTGATGTTTGTATGCCTACTAAACGATAGATTGGAGGATGTTCGAGAGTCATATCTGGAAAGCTTACAGTCATTTACAGAAAGCAACTCTCTGGGGGTGGTTCGTAGGCCTGCTAAACTCTATTTTCAATGAAGTGTTCGAATCATATACAGGAACGCTTACATTCACTCAGAGAAAGCAACGTTGGTGTGGCCGTTTTTGAGCATACTAAACTCTACTTTGGAAGAGGTACGAGAGACAAATACTAACGCTTACATTAACACAGAGAAAGCAAATACGGGGTGCTGTAGTGCAGGCATGCTAAACTATAGATTAGAAGAAGTTCGAAAGCTGACAGTCACTTAAAGAAAGCAACTCTTGGCGGGTGATTTTTAGGTCTGCTAAATTGTATTTTGAAAGACGTACCAGAGTCATATACAAACCCTTACATTCACGCAGAGAAAGAAACTATGGGGTGATGTGTTGTGGGGATGCTAAACTGCAGTTTGGAAGGTGTTCGAGAGTGTTATATAGGATAGCTTACAGTCACCTAGAGAAAGCAACACTCGGGACAGCTTTACAAGCCTCTAAACACTAATTAGCAGCAATTGTGAGAGTCAAACATGGGAACGCTTACATTCACTCAGAGAATGCAACGTTTGGGTGGCTGGTCTTTAAGCATTCTAAACTGTATTTTGGAGGAAGTAGGAGAGTCATATATACGAATGCTTACATTCACGCAGAGAAAGCAACTCTGTGGTCGTATTTTGTTGGCATGCTAAACTGTGGTTTGGAAGAAGTTCGAGAGCCTTATATAGGAAAGATTACAGTGACACAGAGAAAACAACTCTCTGTAGTTTCTTGGTAGGTCTGCTAAACTGTGATTTGGATGAAGTGTGAGAACGCTTGCATTCACTCAGAGAAAGAACTTTGTCGTGGTGGTTTGTAGGAATAACAACTGTAGTTCGAAGAAGTAGGAGAGTCATATATGAACGGTTACATTCACGCAGAGAAAGCAACTGTGGGGTGGCGTAGGTAATCATCATAATCTGTAGTTTGGAGGAAGTTCGAGAGTCATATCTGGGGAAAATTAGAGTCACATAGAGTAAGGAACAATCGGGGGCTGGTGTGTAGGTCTGCTAAATTCTATTTTGGAAGAAGAGTGAGAGTCATATATGGGAACGCTTATGTTGACTCAGAGAAATCAACGATGGGACGCTGTATTGTTGGCATGCTAAACTGTAGTTTGGAAGAAGTTCGAGAGTCTTATATAGGAAAGTTTACAGTCACCTAGAGAAAGCAACTCACAGGAGGTGGTTTGTAAGCCGCTAAACTCTAATTTGGATGAAGTGAAAGAGGCATACATGGATACGCTTCATTCACTCAGAGAAAGGTAAATTGGGGTGCCGGTTTGTAGGTATACTAACTCCAGTTTGGAAGAAGTACTAGAGTCATATATATGAACGCTTATATGGACGCAGAGAAAGCAACTCTGGGGTGGTGTTTTGTATTCCTGCTAAAATATAGTTTGGAAGAGGTTCGAAAGCAGACAGTCACTTAGAGAAAGCAACTCTCGGCGGTTCATTTTTCGGTCTGCTGAATTGTATTTTGAAAGAAATACCAGAGTCATATATTCAAACGCTTACATTCATGCAGAGAAAGCAACTCTGGGGTGGTGTTTTCTAGGCATGCTAAACTCTAGTTTGGACGAAGTTTGAGAATCACATATAAGAAAGCTTAGAGTCGCTTAAAGCAAATCTCTGGGTGTGGAATGTAGGCGTGCTAAACTCTATTTTGGTTTCGGAGTGAGAGTCATATATGGGAAGGCTTACATTCACTCAGAGAAAGCAACGATAGTGTGGTGGTTTGTAGGCATACTGAACTCTAGTTTGGAAGAAGTAGGAGAATGATATATGGGAACGCTTACATTCATGCAGAGAAAGCAATTATGGGGTGGCTTTATTGTAGCCACGCTAATCTCTATTTTGCAAGAAGTTAAAGAGTAATATATAGGAAAGCGTACCGTCATTTATAGAAACCAACTTTCGGGGGATGGTTTGTAGGCCTGCAAAACTCTACTTTGGAAGAAGGGGCAGAGTCATATGGGGGACTGGGTACATTCACTCGGAGAAATCAACGATGGGGTTGTGGTTTGTAGGCATACTAAACTCTAGTTTGGAAGAAGGACGAGAATCATATATAGGAACGCTTACATTCATGCAGAGAAAGCAACTATGGAGTGATGTTTGTATGCCTACTAAACGATAGTTTGGAGGATGTTCGAGAGTCATATCTGGAAAGCTTACAGTCATTTAGAGAAAGCAACTCTCTCGGGATGGTTCGTAGGCCTGCTAAACTCTATTTTCAATGAAGTGTTCGAATCATATACAGGAACGCTTACATTCACTCAGAGAAAGCAACGTTGGGGTGGCCGTTTTTGAGCATACTAAACTCTACTTTGGAAGAGGTACGAGAGACATAAATACGAACGCTTACATTAACACAGAGAAAGCAAATACGGGGTGCTGTAATGCAGGCATGCTAAACTATAGATTGGAAGATGTTCGAAAGCTGACAGTCACTTAGAGAAAGCAACTCTTGGCGGGTGATTTTTAGGTCTGCTAAATTGTATTTTGAAAGACGTACCAGAGTCATATACAAACGCTTACATTCATGCAGAGAAAGAAACTATGGGGTGATGTGTTGTTGGCATGCTAAACTGCAGTTTGGAAGGAGTTCGAGAGTGTTATATAGGATAGCTTACAGTCACCTAGAGAAAGCAACACTCGGGACAGCTTTACAAGCCTCTAAACACTAATTAGCAGTAATTGTGAGAGTCAAACATGGGAACGCTTACATTCACGGAGAGAACACAACGTTTGGGTGGTGGTTTGTAGGCATAATAACTGTAGTTCGGAAGAAGTAGGAGAGTCATATGTATGAACGGTTACATTCACGCAGAGAAAGAAACTGTTGGGTGGTGTATGTACGCATGTTAATCTATACTTTGGAGGAAGTTCGAGAGTCATATCTGGGGAAAATTGCAGTCACTTAGAGAAAGCAACAATCGGGGGCCGTTTTGTAGATCTGCGAAATTCTATTTTGGAAGAAGAGTGAAATTCATATGTGGGAACGCTTATGTTCACTCAGAGAAATCAACGATAGGGCAGTGTTTCGTTGGGATGCTAAAGTGTAGTTTGGAAGAAGTTCGCGAGTCTTATATAAGAAAGCTTACAGTCACCTAGAGAAAGTAACTCTCGGCAGATTGTTTCTAAGCGTGCTAAACTCTAATTTGCATCAATTGTGAGAGTCAAACATGGGAACGCTTACATTCACTCAGAGAACGCAACGTTTGGGTGGTGGTTTGTAAGCATTCTAAACTGTATTTTGGAGGAAGTAGGAGAGTCATATATACGAATGCTTACATTCACGCAGAGAAAGCAACTCTGTGATCGTATTTTGTTGGCATGCTAAACTGTGGTTTGGAAGAAGTTCGAGAGCCTTATATAGGAAAGATTACAGTGACACAGAGAAAACAACTCTCTGTAGTTTGTTGGTAGGTCTACTAAACTGTAATTTGGATGATGTGTGAGAACGCTTGCATTCACTCAGAGAAAGAACTTTGTCGTGGTGGTTTGTAGGAATAACAACTGTAGTTCGAAGAAGTAGGAGAGTCATATATGAACGGTTACATTCACGCAGAGAAAGCAACTGTGGGGTGGCGTAGGTAATCATCATAATCTGTAGTTTGGAGGAAGTTCGAGAGTCATATCTGGGGAAAATTAGAGTCATTTAGAGAAAGGAACAATCGGGGGCTGGTGTGTAGGTCTGCTAAATTTTATTTTGGAAAAAGAGTGAGAGTCATATATGGGAACGCTTATGTTGACTCAGAGAAATCAACGATGGGGCGCTGTATTGTTGGCATGCTAAACTGTAGTTTGGAAGAAGTTCGAAAGTCTTATATAGGAAAGTTTACAGTCACCTAGAGAAAGCAACTCACAGGAGGTGGTTTGTAAGCCGCTAAACTCTAATTTGGATGAAGTGAAAGAGGCATACATGGATACGCTTCATTCACTCAGAGAAAGGTAAATTGGGGTGCCGGTTTGTAGGTATACTAACTCCAGTTTGGAAGAAGTACTAGAGTCATATATATGAACGCTTATATGGACGCAGAGAAAGCAACTATGGGGTGGTGTTTTGTAGGCCTGCTAAAATATAGTTTGGAAGAAGTTCGAAAGCAGACAGTCACTTAGAGAAAGCAACTCTTGGCGGTGGATTTTTAGGTCTGCTAAATTGTATTTTGAAAGAAGTACCAGAGTCATATAGTCAAACGCTTACATTCATGCAGAGAAAGGAACTGTGGGGTGGTGTTTTCTAGGCGTGCTAAACTCTGAGAAAGCAAGAAGTCTGAGAATTAAATTTAGGGCTAGGATTAGGGTTAGGGTTAGCAATATAGGTTACTGTTATGGTGAGGGCTTAGGGTTAGGGGTTTCAGTTAGGGTCAGGGTTAAAGGTTAGTGTTAGGTTTAACAGTTACAGTTAGGTTTAGGGTTAAGCTTTAAGGTTTAAGCTTAGGGTTAAGATTAGGGGTTAGGTTTTGGTACAGGGTAAGGGTTAAGTGCTAGGTTTAGGCTCAAAGATTAGGATTAGGGTTAGGGTTAAGGTTTAGTGTGAGGGTTAACGGTTAGGGTTAAGGTTAAGTGTTAGGTTTATGGGTTAGGGTTAGGGTTAAGTGTTCATGTTAGGTTTAGGGTTAGAGTTAAGTGTTATGGTTAGGGTTAGGGGTTTGGGTTAGGTTTAGGGTTCATGGTTAAGGTTACATTTAGGGGTTAGGTTTAGGGTAAGCGTTTAGTGTTAGTGTTGGGCATTAGGGTCAGGGCTTAGGTAGGGTTAGGGGTTAGGGTCAGTGTTTGGGCTTTGATTTGGCGGTTAGTTTAAGGGTACAGGACCTGTGTAATCTATGGTGAGAAGGGTGCAGAATGTTTCCATGCGACACTACACCATCGGATCCTGGGCCTTTGGCCCAGACCTACTTGCAGGACTCATGCGGAAACACTACTCACGCATTGCATGGTTGTATTTTAGACTTGGTTAACTCTGAGAATGGAAGTAGTGTGAGAAATAGGGTTATGGTTAGGGTTAAGGGTTTGGTGTTAGGGGTTAGGGTTCAAGTGAGGTTTAGTGGTTAGGGACTAGGATTTAGGGTTAGTGTTAGGGCTAGGGGTTAGTTTTGCGTTAGGGGCTAGGGTTAGATTTATGGTTGGGGTTAGTGTTAGGGTTAGGATTAGGCATCAGGGTTAGTGTTAGGGTTAAAGGATAGGATTGGCGTTAAGTGTTTAGGCTTAGGGTTTGTGTTAAGTGTTAGGGTTGGGGTTTAGGCTTAGGGTTACGGTTTGAGTTAAGCTCTAGGGTGAGGGTTAAAGATTAGGCTTAGGATTATTGGTTAGGGATAGAGTTATGTTTAAGGGTTAGGGATAGGGTTAGGTTTAGGGTTCAGTGTTAGGGTTAGCATTAGGGGTTAGGGTTAGGGTTAGGGGTTAGGCGTAGTGATGTATTAAGGGCTATGGTTAGAATTAGGATTGGGGTTAGTGTTAGGTTTAGGGTTAGGGGTTAGGTTTAGGGTTAAGGGATAGGATTATGGTTAAGGGTTGGGCGTAGCTTTAGGGTTAAGATTTAGTGTTAGGGTCCGGTTTAAGGGTTAGGGTGAGGGTTAACGGTTAGGGTTAGGGTTGGGGTTAGGGGTTAGGGATATAGTTAGTATTAAGTGTTAGAGTTAGGTTTAGGGTTCAGGGTTAGGGTTAGCTTTAGGGGTTATGATTAGGGTTAGGTGTTAGTTTAGTGTTAGTGTTAGGTCTAGGCGTCAGGGTAAGGTTTAGGGTTAGGGTTAAGAGCTAAGGTTGGGTTAGGGTTAGGGTTAGGGTTAGGAGTTAGGGTAAAGGGTCAAGGGTTAGCATTATTTTTAGCCATAGCTTTGGCGTTAGGAGTAAGGGTTAGGTTCAGTGTTAGGGTAACAGTAGGTTACCATAACAGTAACTACGTAGGGTAACAGTTAGTGTTAGTGGTTTAGAATTAGGGTTAGGGATTAGTTGTCACAGTTATGACTAGGAGATAGGGTTAGAATTATGGGATAGGGGTTAATCTCAGGGTAAGTGTTATGCATTAACGTTAGGATAAGAGGTTAAAGTTCAGGTTACAGTGAGGTTTACATTCTAAGGTGAGCAATAGAATCAGGGTTAAATGTTATTTTCAGGGTTAGAGTTTTGGGTGAGGTGTAGAGTTTATGCTTAGGGCACGGGCCTTGTCTGCATTAGGCGGGGGGGGGGTTAGGGGGCTGGGATTGTCACCAGGAACCCACTCTATCGTACTCTGGTTATGGGCCCCAGCGGTTCATTCAGGACACAGTGGAAGAGCCTCCTTTCACGCATGGCATGGGAGGATTGTAGGCTTTCTAAACTCTAAGAAAGCAAGAAGACTGAGAATTAGATTTAGGGTTAGGGTTAGGGTTCGGGTTAAGGATCAAGGTTAGTATTAGGATGAAGGCTTAGAGTTAGGGGTTACGGGTAGCGTTACAGGTTACTCTTAGTTTTAACCGTTACAGTTAGGTTCAGGGTTAAGGTTTATGGTTAGGTTTAAGGTTAGGGTTTAGGGTTTGGTACAGGATTAGGGTTAAATATTAGGTTTAGGGTTAAAGATTACGATTAAGGTTAGGTTTAAAGGTTAGTGTGAGGGTTAACAGTCAAGGTTAAAGTTAAGAGTTAGGGTTAGGGTTAGTGTTAGGATTAAGGGTTCATGTTAGGTTTAGGGTTAGAGTTAAGTGCTATGGTTAGCGCTCGAGGTTAGGGTTAGGTTTAGGGTTCACAGTTAGGGTTACGTTTAGAGGTTAGCATTAGGGTTAGGGATTAGCTTTAGGGTAAGAGTTTAGAGTTAGTGTTGGGCTTTAGGCTCAGGGCTTAGGTTTAGGGTCAGAGGTTAGGGTTGATGTTAGGGCTTAGATTTAGTGGTTAGTTTAAGGGCACAGGACCTGTTTATTCTACAGTGAGAGGGGTTAGGGTTAGGGTTAGGGTTGTCGTAGGGGTTAAGGTTAGATTTAACCTTGGGGTTAGTGTTAGGGTTAGGATTAGGGGGTTAGTGTTAGGGTTAGGGGTTAAAAACACCTACAGCCAGCCCTAACCCGATTTCTGACACTTCTTCCATTCTCAGAGTTAACCAAGCCTACAATACAGCCATGTCATGCGTGAGAAGAGGCTCCACCTGAGTCCTGTATGTAGGTCTTGGCCCAAGGCCCAGCGTACGGTGGTGTTGTGTCGCAGCGACCCTGTGCACCACTCTCACCATAGATTAAACAGGTCCTGTGCCCTTAAACTCACCGCTAAATCTCAGCCCTAACACTAATCCTAACCCCTAACCCTAAAAGTTATCCTTAACCCTACTGTTAATACTCAAACTAACCCTTAACTCTAACCCTTGTCATGATCTTTAACCCTAACCCTAACACTTAACCCTAACCCTGTACCAAACCATAACCCCTAAGCTTAACCCTAACCCTAAACCTAAACCCTAAGTCTAACTGTAACTGTTAAACCTAACAGTAACTTTTAACCCTAAAACTAACCGTATCCCCTTACCCGAAGCCCTCACCCTAAGATTAAACTTCATCCCTAACCATAACGATAATCCTAACCTTAAATCTAATTCTCAGACTTCTTACTTTCTTAGAGATTTGAAAGCTTACAAACCTCCTTTACCATGCGTGAAATCAGGCTCTGCCAGAGTGTCCTACAAGAAACCCATGGGCCCATATCCTGCATACGATAGAGTGGGTTTCTGGTGACAATCGCATCCCCCTCAATCCCACTCCTAGGGCAGACAGGGCCCATACCCTAAGCAAAACCCTACCCCTCACTCATAATTCTAACCCTGATCCTATTGCTCACCTTAACACATAAACCTCACCGTAAACCTAACTTTAACCACTTATCCTAACATTAATGCATAACACTTATGCTAAGAACAACCCCTATCACTTAATTCTAACCCTAACTCCTAGCCATAACAGTAACCCCTAATCCCTAACCCTAATTCTAACCACTAAACATTACCTTAACCCTACAAACAACCCTAATACTAACCCTAACCTTAAACGCTAACCCTAAACTTATCCCTAAACATAACCTTAAAAGTTTACCCTAAACCCTAACCCTATCCCCTAACCCTAAGCCTAACCCTTAATTCTGATCCTAATCCTAACAATTAAACCTAACCCTAACCCTTAACCCTAACACTAACCCTTACCTTAATGCCGAGACCTAATCTTAGCAGTAAAGCTACCTCTAACCCTAACCCTAGACCTTAAACCTAACACTATCCCTAACTTATAACCCTAACCCTAACTGTTAACCCTCACCCTAACCCTTAACTCGGACCATAACCCTAACCCTTAACCCTAACCCTATCCCTTAATGCTAACCCTAAGCCTTAACCCTTAACCCTAATCCTATCCCTTAACCCTAACCCTAACCCCTAACCCTAACCCTAACCCTAACCCCAACCCTAAATCTATCTCTAGTCCCTAACCCAACCCTAACCGTTAACCCCTAATGCTAACATTAACCCTAACCCCTAATCCCTAACACCTAACCCTCACGCGAACACTAACCCCTAACCCCAAACACCTAACCCTAATCATAACCATAATTCTCACACTTCCTCCATTCTCAGAGTTAGCCAAGCCTACAATAAAACCATGCCATGCGTGAGAAGAGGCTCTGCCTGAGACCTGCATGTAGGTCTGGGCCCAAGGCCTAGGGTACGATGGTGTGGTGTGGCGATGACCCATTCTGCACACTTCTCACCATAGATTACACAGGTCCTGTGCCCTTAAAATAACCTCTAAATCTAAGCCCTAACGCTAACTCTAACACTAACCCTTAACCCTAAACTTAAGCCCTGACCCTAACGCCCAACACTAACATTAAACCCTTACCCTAATCCTTACCCATAACCCTAATGCCTAAACGTAACCCTAACGATGAACCCTAAACCTAACCCTAACCCCAAACCCTAACCATAACACTTAACTCTAACCCTAAACCTAACACGAACACTTAAACCTAAACTTAACCACTAACCCTAACACTTAACCTTAACCCTAACCGTTAACTCTCACACTAACCCTTAAACCTAACCCTAATCGTAATCTTTAACCCTAAACCTAACAGTTAACCCTTACCCTGTACCAAAACCTAACCCCTAACCTTAACCTTAACCCTAACACTTGACCCTAAAGCTAACTGTAACCATTAAACCTAACACTAACCTTTAACCCTGACCGTAACTCTAACCCCTAACCCTAAGCCCTCACCCTAATGCTAAACTTTATCCTTAACACTAACCATAATCCTATCCCTAAATCTAATTCTCAGACTTCTTGCTTTCTCAGAGTTTAGAAAGCCTACAATCCTCCCATGCCATGCGTGAAAAGAGGCTCTGCCACTGTGTCCTGCATGAAACCCAGGGACCCATACCCAGTGTACGATAGAGAAAGTTCTCGGCCACAATCCTAGACCCCTAATCCTCCCGCCTAGTGCAGACAGGGCCCGTGCCCTAAGCATAAAAAGTACGCCTAACATATAACCCTAACCTTGAACGTAACACCTAACCCTGATCCTACTGCTCACCTTATCATGTAGACCACACTGTAACCCTAACTTTAACCGCATCTCCTAAAGTTAATGCATAACACTTACACTGAGAACAATGCCTATCCCATAATTCTAACCCTAAATCTTAGCCATAACCATAAAACCTAATCCCTAACCCTAATTCTAAACTGCTAACCCTAACCTTAACACTACCAACAACCCTAACACTAACCCTAACCCTAACCCTCACCCCTAATCCTACCCTATGCCTAAAAGTAACCCTAACTCCTAACCCTTATCCCTAACCAAAAGCCCTGTCCCTAACCATAAGACTTAAGTCTCACCCTTATACCCTAACCCTAATACGAATCCTTAAGCCTAACCCCCAATCCTAACAATTAACCTTAACCCTAACTGTTAACGCTCACCCTAACCCTTAAATCAGACCAAAACCCTAACATTTAACCCTAACCCTAATCCCTAATGCTAACCCTAAGCCTTAACCCTTTACCCTAATCCTATCCCTTAAGCCTAACCCTAACCCTAATTCCTAACCCTAACCATAATCCCTAACCCTAACCCTAACACTAACCCTAACTCTGAATCTAACCCTAGCCCCTAAACCAACACTAACCCCTAACCCCTAACCCTAACACTAACACTAACTCCTAATTTCTAACCCCTGAACCACACTCGAACCCTAACCCCTAACCCCAAACAATTAACCATAACCATAACCCTAATTCTCACACTTCCTCCATTTTCAGAGTTCACCAAGCCTACAATAGAGCCATGCCATGAGTGAGAAGAGGCTCCGCCTGAGTCCTGCATGTAGGTCTGGGCCCAAGGCCCAGGTACGATGGTGTGGTGTCAAGGGGACCAATTCTGCACCCTTCTCACCATAGATTAAACAGGTCCTGTGCCCTTAAACTAACCGCTAAATCTAAGCCCTAACACTAAACCTAAACGCTAACCCTAAACCTAAGCCCTTATCCTAATGCCCAACACTAACACCAAACACTCACCCTAAACCTAACCCGTAACCCTAACCCCTAAACGTAACCCTAACCATGCACCCTATATCTAACCCTAACCCCTAACCCTAACCATAACACTTAACTCTAACCCTAAACTAACATAAACCCTTAACACTAAACCTAATCCCTAACCCTCATGCTTAACCCTAACCGTTAATCCTCACACTTACCTTTAAACCTAACCCTAATTGTAATCTTTAACTCTAAACTTAACACTTAAACCTTAACCTGTACCAAAACCTATCCCCTAAACTGAACCCTAACACTAAACCTTAACGCTAAACCTAACTGTAACTGTTAAACCTAACACTGACCTTTAACTCTGACCCTAAACCTAACCCCTAACCCTAAGGCATCACCTTAACACTAAACTTCATCCCTAATTCTAACCATAATCCTAACCCTAAATCTAATTCTCAGACTTTTTCTTTCTCAGAGTTTAGAAAGCCTATAATCCTCCCATGCCATGTGTGAAAGGAGGCCCTGCCACTGTGTCCAGGGGCCAATACCCAGCATACGATAGAGTGATTTCCCGGCGAATATGCTAGCCCCCTAACCTCTCCGCCTAGTGCAGACAAGGCACGTGCCCTAAGCATAAACACAACCCCTAACCAATAACCCTAACCATAACTGTTAACTCTCACCCTAACATTTAACCCTGACACTAACCCTAACCCGTAAACCTATCCCTAAACCTTTACCCAAAGCCTAAGCCTTAACTCTAACACTATCATTTAACCCTAGCCCTAACCCCTAAATGTTACACTAACCATGAACCCTAAGCCTAACCGTAACCCCTAACACTAACCATAACACTTAACTGTAACCCTAAACCTAACAAGACCCCTTAACCCTAACACTAACCCCTAACCCTAGCCCTTAAACTTAACCCTAAACTTTTACCCTCACACTAACCTTTAACACTAACCATAATGCTAATCTTTAACCCTAAACCTAACACTTAACTCTTACCCTGTACGAAACCCTAACCCCTGACCTTAACCCTGACAATAAACCTTAACCCTAAACCTAACTTTAACCGTTAAAACTAACACTAACCTTAACCCTAACTCTATCCCTAACCCTTAACCCTAAGCCCTCACCCTAACACTAATCGTCATCCCTAATCCTAACCATAATCCTATCCCTAAATCTTAATCTCAGACGTCTTCCTCTCTCAGAGTTTAAAAAGCCCTCACCCTAAAATTTAACCCTAAACCTAACTGTAACTGTTTAAACTAACACTAATCTTTAACCATAACCCTAACCCTTAACCTGAACCCTAAGCCAAACTCTTAACCCTAATCCTATCCCTTAACCCTAACTCTAATCCCTAACTCGAACGCTAACACTAACCCCAACCCTAAACCTAACCCTAGCCCCTAACCCAACCCTCACCCCAACCCCTAACCCTAACACTAACCCTAACCCCTAATGCCTAACCCCTAACCCTCATTTGAACACTCTCTCCTAAACCCAAATCCCTAACCCTAACCATAACCCTAATTCTCACACTTCTTCCATTCTAAGAGTTAACCAAGCCTACAATACAACCATGCCATGCATGAGAACAGGCTCCCCCTGATTCCTGCATGTACGTCTGAGCCCAAGGCCCAGGGTACAATGGTGTGGTGTCTCAGCGACCGATTCCACACCCTTCTCACCATAGATTAAACAGGTCCTCTGACCTTAAACTAATCGCTAAATCTAAGTCCTAACACTAACCCCTACCCTAAACAGAAACCCTGACCCAAACTCCCTTCACTAACACTATACCCTTACACCAAACCTAACCCCTAAACCTAACCCCTAAACATAACCTTAACCATGAACCCTAAACCTGAACCTAAACCCTAACACTTAAGTGTAACCCTAAACCTAACACGAACCCCTAATCCTAACCCTAAACCCTAACCCTAACCCTTCACCTTAACCCTAACCGTTAACCCTCAGCTAACCCTTAAACCTAACACTAATCCTAATCTTTACCCCTAAGCCGAACACTTAACCCTAACCCTGTACCAAACCCTAATCCCTAACACTAAGCCCTCTCCCTAACACTAAACTTCATCCCTAACCCTAACCGTAATCCTAACCCTAAATCTAATTCTCAGACTTCTTGCTTTCTCAGAGTTTAGAAAGCCTACAATCCTCCCATGCCATGCATGAAAGGAGGCTCTGCCACTGTGCCCTGCATGAAACCCAGAGGCCCATACCCAGCATACGATAGAGTGGGTTCCTGGTGACAATCCCAGCCTCCGAGCCCCCCCACCTAGTGAAGACAGGGCCTGTGCCCTAAGCATAAACACTGCCCCTAACCCATAACCATAACCCTGATCATAACATCTGACCCTGATCCTATTGCTCACCTTAACATGTAAAACTCACCATAACCCTAACCCTAACCCCTTATCCTAACGTTAATGAATAATACTTACCCTGAGGACAACACCTATCCCATAATTCTAACCCTAACTCTTATTCATAACTGTAAAACCTAATACCTAATTGTAAGCTGCTAACCCTAAATTTAACCCTACCAACAGCCCTAACACTAACCCTAACCCTAACCCTTGATCCTTAAGCCTAAACCCTAACCCTAACCCTAACCCTAAGTATAAACTCTACCCCTCACCCATAACCCTAACCCTGAACATAAAACCTAACCCTGATCCTATTGCTCACCTTAACACGTAAAGCTCACCGTAACACTAACTTTAACCGCTTACCCTAACTTTAAGCATAAAACTGACCCTGAGACCAACCCCTATGCCATAATTCTAACCATAACTCCTTACCATAACCATAACACCTAATCCCTAACCCTAATTCTAAACTGCTAAACCTAACCTTAAGCCTACAAAAAACCTTAACGGTAACACTAACCCTAACACCTAATCCTAACCCTGTGCCTGAAAATAAACCTAACCCTTAACCTTTAACCCTAATGCTAACCCATAACCCTAACCATAACACTTTACTCTAACCCTAAATCTAACACGAACGCTTAACACTAGCCCTAAACCCTAACCCTAACCCTTAAACACAAACCTAACCGTTAACACTCACACTAACCGTCAACCCTAATCCAAATTCTAATCTTTAACCCTAAACCTAACACTTAACCCTAACCCTGTACCAAACCCTAACACCTAACCATAAACCTAACCCTAAAACGTAACCCTAAACCTAACTGTAACCGTTAAACCTAACTCTAACATTTAACCTTTACTCTACCCATAATCCCTAGCCCTAATCCCTCACCCTAGCACTAACCTCATTCCTAACCCTAACTATAATCCTAACCCTAAATCTAATTATCAGACTTCTTGCTTTCTCAGCGTTAGAAAGCCTACAATCCTCCCATGCCATGAATAAAAGGAGGCTCTACCACTGTGTCCTGCCGGAAACCCCAGTGCCCATACTCAGCATACACTAGAGTGGGTTCCCGACGACAATCGCAACCCCAAACCCCTCCCCCCCTGCCTAGTGCAGACAGGGCCCGAGTCGTAAGCATAAACCCTACCCCTCACCCCTAACCATAACCCTGAACATAACACCTGACCCTGATCCCATTGCTCACCTTAAAATGTAAATCTCACCATAACCCTAAATTTAACCCCTTATCATAACGTTAATGCATAACACTTACCCTGAGAACAACTCCTATCTCTGAATTCTAACCCTAACTCCAAGCCATAACCATAACACCTAATCCCTAATGCGAATTCTAAACTGCTAACCCTAACCTTAAACCTACCATCAAACCAAACATTACCCTAGCCCCTAACTTTAAAACTATGCCTAAAAATAACCCTAACACTTCACCCTTAATCCTAACCCCTAACTCTAACCCTAACCCTACCCCTAAGACCCTAACCATAACCCTAACTGTTAACCCTCACCCTAACACGTAACCCTGAACTTAACCCTAAACCTTAACACTAACCCTTAACCCTAACCCTAAGCCAAACCCTTAACCATAATCCTATCCTTTAACCCTAAACGCTAACCCTAATATTAACCCCAACCCTAAACCTAACCCTAGCACCCTAACCCAAATCCAACAACTAACCCCTATCCCTAACACTAACCCTAACTCCTAATCCCTAGGACCTAACCCTGACTCGAACCATAATCCCAAACTCCAAACCCCTAACCCAAACCCTAACCCTGATTCTCACACTACTTCCATTCTCAGAGTGAAGCAAGCCTACAATACAGCTATACTATGCGTGAGATGAGGCTCCACCTGAGTCCTGCATGTAGGTCCTTTCCCAAGGATCAGGGAACGATTTTGTGCTTTCGTGGAGACTCCGACAGCACCCTTCTCACCGTAAATAAAACAGGTCCTGTGCCCTTAAACTAAAAGCTAAATCTCAGCCCTAACACTAACACTAACCCCTAACCGTAAACATAAGCTCCGACCGTAACGCTGAACACGAACTCTAAAACCTTACCCTAAACCTAATCCCTAACCCTAACACTACCCATAAACATAACACTAACCATGAACCCTAAACCTAACCCTAACCATAACACTTAACGCTAACCCTAAAGCCTACACGAAGACTTATTCCTAACACTAACAAAAACCCTAGCCCTTAGTCTTGATCCTTATCATTAACCCTCACGCTAGCCCTTAACCCTAACCCTAATCCTAATCTTTAACCCTAAAGCTAAAACTTAAGCCTAACACTGTACCAAACGCTAAACCTTAACCTTAACCCTAACCCTAAAACATAACCATAAACCTGACTGTAACGGTTAAACCTAACACTAACCTTTAACCCTAACCACTGACCTTAAGAACGCACACTAACACTAACTTCATCCCTAAACATTACCATAAACCTACCCCTAAATCTAATTCTCAGAGTTCTTGCTTTCTCAGAGTTTAGAAAGCCTACAATTCTCCCATGTCATGAGTAAAAGGAGGCTCTGCCACTGTGTCCTGCAAGAAACCCGGGGGCCTATAACTAGTGCATGATAGAGCGGGTTCCCAGTGGCAATCCTAGTCCCTAACCCCCCCCCTCCTGGTGAAGACAGGGCCCGTGCGCTAAGCAAAAACACTATCCCTAACAGATAACCCTAACTCCAAACATAAAACCTAACCCTGATCCTGTTGCTCACCTTAAAACATAAACCTAACCATAACACTAATTTATCCCCTTATGTTAACGTTAATGCATAGCACCCAAAGAAGAAGCCCTATCCCATAATTCTAAACCTAATCCCTAGCCATAACCATAACACCTCATCCATATTCTAAAGAGCCAACCCTAAACTTCAACCTACCATCAACCCTAACCCTAACCCTAACCCTTAACCCTAAGCCCTCACCCTAACACTAATCTTCATCCCTAAACTGTGCCGTAATCCTAACCCGAAATCTAATTCTCAGACTTCTTGCTTTCTCAGAGTTTTGAAAGCCTACAATCCTACTAAGCCATGCATGAAAGCCCGCTCTGCGACAGTGTCCTGCAGGAAACCAGAGGCCCATACACTGCATACGATAGAGTAGGTTACCAGCGACCATCACAGACCCCTATCTTTCCCTCCTAGTGCATACAGGGCCCGTGCCCAGAGCATAAACCCTACCCCTCACCCATAAGACTAACCCAGAACATAACACCTAACCCTGATCATACTGCTCACCTTAAGAGGTAAAGCTCACCATAACCCTAACTTTAACACCTTATCTTAACGTTAATGCATGACACCCTGAGAAAAAGCACTATACTGTAATTCTAACGCTAACTCCTAGCCATAGCCATAACACCTGATCCCGAATTCTGAAACGCCAACCCTAACCTTAACCCTACCAACAACACTAACACTAACCCTAACACCTTACCCTAACCCTACGCATAAAAATAACCCTAACCGTTGATCCTTAGTCATAACCCCTAACCTTAACCCTAACACTTAACCCTAATCCCAAGCCTAACCATTAAACATAACCCTAACACTTAACCTTAAACCTAACCTTTACCTTAATGCCTAGAGATCTAACCCTAACACTGACTTACAGTTAACACTAACCCTAACCCCCTAATGTTAACCTTAAACCTGAACCATAAACCTAACCCTTAACCCTAATCCTATCCCTAACCCCCTAACCCTATCCCTAACTGTTAACCCTCACCCTAACCCTTAACCGTGACCCTAACCCTAAACCTGAACCCTTAACCTAAGCCTAACCCTTAACCCTAACCCTATCCCTTAACCCTAACGCCTAACCCTAACGCTAACTCCAAACCTAAACCTTACCCTGGCCCCCTAAACCAGAGTTAACACCTAACCCGTAACACTAACTCTAACCCTAACCACTAATCCCTAGCACCTAACCCTGACTCCAAGCCTAACCCCTAACTCGAAACCCCTAACCCCAACCCTAACCCTAATTCTCACACTACTTCCATTCCCGAGTGAAGCAAGCCTACAATACAGCCATGCCATGTGTGAGATGAGGCTCCGCCTGAGTCCTGCATGTAGATCTTGTTCCAGGGCCCAGGGAATGATGTTGCGCTTTCGTGATGACTCCGACCGCACCCCTCTCACCGTAGATTAACCAGGTCCTGTGCCCTTAAACTGACCGATAAATCTAAGCCCTAACACCAACCCTAACCCCTGACCCTGAACCTAAGCCCCGAGCCTAAAGCCCAACACTAACTCTAAACCCTTACCCTAAACCTAATCCTTAACCCTAATGCTAACCCCTAAACGTAACCCTAACCGTGGACAGTAAACCTAACCCTAACCTCTAACACAAACCCTAACACATAACTCGAACACTAAAGCTAACCCTAACCCTTAACCCTAAACCTAAACCCTAACCCTAACTCTTAACCTTAACCCTAACCATTAACTCTCACGCTAACCTTTAATCCTAACCCTAATCCTAATCTTCAACCGTAAACCTAACACTTAACCCTAACCCTGTACCTAACCCTAACCCTATACCAAACCCTAACCCCTCATCTTAACCCTAACCGTAAACCTCAACCCTAAACCGAACTGTAACCGTTAAACCTAAGAGTAACCTTTAACCCTAACCCTAATCCCTAACCCTAAGCCCTCACCCTAACACTAAACTTCATCCTTAACCCTAACCAGAATCCTAACCCTAAATCTAATTCTCAGACTTCTTGCTTTCTTAGAGTTTAGAAAGCCTGCAATCCTCCCATGCCATGCGTGAAAGGAAGCTCTACCACTGTGTCCTGCATCAAACCCACGGGCCCATACCCAGAGTACGATACAGTGGGATCCTGGTGACAATCCCAGTCCCCTAACCTCCCCCCACCCCCGCCTAAGGCAGACAGGGCCCGTGCGCTAAGCATAAACAATACCTGTAACAGATATCCCTCACCGTGAACATAACACCTAACCCTGTTCCTATTTCTCCCCTTAACACGTAAACCTCACCGTGAGCCTAACTTTAACCTCTTATCCTAACGTTAGTGCATAACCCATTCCCTGAGAACAACCCCTATCCCATAATTCTAACCCTATCTCCTAGTCGTCACTGTAACACCTAATCCCTAACCCTAATTCTAAACCGCTAACTCTAACCGTAACCCTGCCTACAACCCTAACACTGACAGTAACCCTTACTTCTAACCCCAACGCTATGCCTAACAAAAACACTTAACCCTTCACCCTAACCCCTAAGCCTTACCCTAACCCTTAACCCTAATCCTAATCCTATCCATTCAACCTAACCCTAGCTCTTAAAGCTAACCCTAAACCTTACCCTCACGACTAGACCTAACCCTGACACTAACCTAACACCTAACCCTAACCATAACCCCTACAGCTAACCTTAACCCTGAACCCTAAACCTAACCCTAACACTGAACCCTCACTATATCCCCAACCTCTAAGCCTAATCCTAACCGTTAACCCTCACCCTAACACTTAAACTGGACCATAACACTAAACATTAACCCTAACACTAAACTTTAACCCTAAACCTGAGCCCAACCCTTAACGCTAATCCTATCCTTTTACCCTAAACCTAACTCCTAAACCTAACCCTAACACTAACCCCAATCCTAATTCTAACCATACCCCTTCATAAAACACTAACTCCTAACCCTAACACTTACCAAAAACCCTAATCGCTAATCCCTAACACTAACGCTTAACCTTTGCCGTAACCGTTAACCCTCACCCTAACCCTTAACGCTGACCCTAACCTTAACCTTTAATCTAAGCCTGACCCTTAACCCTAACAGTAAGGAAAACCCTCATGCCAACCTTATCCCTTATCCCTAACCCTAACACTACAGCTAAAAATAACACTAACCTTTGATCCTGAAACCTAACCCCTAACACTTACTTTAACCCCAAACCCTAACCCTAATCCTAAGCATTAAACCTAACCCTATCTCTTAACCCTTACTCTAACGCCTAGATCTAACCCTAAAATCTAACCTACCACCTAATCCTAACCTTAAGCCCTAATGCTAACTCTAACCCTGAACCCTAAACCTACCCGTAAACCCTTAACACTAACCCTATCCATAAACCTTAACCCTGACCCTAACCATTACCCGCACCCAAGCATTTAACCCTGACCCTAACCCTAATCCTTAACGATAAACTTAACACTAAACCCCAACCCTAAGCCCAACACTTAACCCTAAACCTGACCCTTGACCCCTAACCCTAAACCTAAGCCTAACCCCAACCTGAACCCTTAATCTTGACCCTTACCCTTAACCCTCGCACAAACCCTACTCCTAATCTTTAACCATGAAGCTAACACTGAAGCCTACCCCTGTGCCAAACGCTAAACCCAAACCTTAACCCGAACCCTGAGACTTAACCGTAAACCTAACTGTAACTGTTAAACCTAACACTAACCTTTAACCCCAACCCCTAACTGAAACCCCTAACCCTAAGCCCTCACCATAACAGTAACCTATATTGCTAACCCTAACCCTAATCCTAGCCCTAAATTTAATTCTCAGACTTCTTGCTTTCTCAGAGTTTACAAAGCCTACAATCCTCCCATGCCATGTGTAGAAGGAGGCTTGGCCACTGTGTCCGGCATGAAACCAAGGGGCCCATACCCATTGTATGATAGAGTGGCTTCCGGCATCTATCCCAGCCCTCTAAGCCCCCTCCTAGAGCAGAGAGGGCTCGTGATATAAGCATAAACACTACCCCTCACCCATAACCCTAACCCTGAACATCACAGCTCACCCTGATACTATTGCTCACCTTAACACATCAACCTCACCATAACTCTAACTTGAACCTGTTATCCTAACGTTAATGCATAAGACTTACCCTAAGAACAACCCCTATCCCTTAATTCTAACCCTAACTCCTAGCCACAATTGTAACACCTAATCCCTAAGGCTAATTCAAAACTGCTAAACATTACCTTATCCCTACAAACTAACCCTAACCCTAACCGCTAACCCTAACCGTACACCTAAAAATAACCGTAACACTTGACACTTAACCCTAACCCTTAACCCTGATCCTAATCCTAACAATTAAACCTAACCCTAACTCTTAAGCCTAACACTAACACGTACCCTAATGCCTAGACCTAACCCTAAGAGTAAACGTAACCCCTAACCCTAACCCTAATCCCTAATGCTAACCCTAACACTGAACCCTAATCCTAAGCCTTAAACCTAACTCTATCCTTAACCCATAACCCTAGCCCTAACCGTTAACCCCACACTAACCCTTAACTCGAACTGTAACCCTAACCCTTAAAACTAAACCTAACACTTAACGCTAACCCTAAGCCTTAACGCTTAACCCTTATCCTATCCCTTAACCCTAACTCTAACCCATAACGCTAACCCTAACCCCACTCTAAATCTAACCCTAGCCCCTAACCCAACCCTAACCCCTAAGCCCTAACCCTATCACTAAACCCAACACCTACTCCCTAACCCCTAATCCTCACTCGAAGCTTAAGCCCTAACCCTAAGCCCTCTCCCTGACTAATCTTCATCCCTAACCCTAACCATAATCCTAACCCTAAATCTAATTCTCAGACTTCTTGCTATCTCAGAGTTTTAAAAGCCTACAATTCTCCAAAGCCATGCGTGAAAGCTGGCTCTGCCACAGTCTCCTGCATGAAACCCAGGAGCCCATACTCTGTGCACAATAGAGTGGGTTCCCGGGGACAATCACAGCCCCCTAACTCCCCCTGCTAGTGCTGACAGGGCCCATGCCCTAAGCAAAAACCCTGCACCTCACCCATAACCCTAACCCTGAACATAACACCTAACCCTGATGTTATTGTTCACCTTAACACGTAAACCTCACTGTAACGCTAACTTTAACCCCTATCCTAATGTTATTGCATAACACTTACCCTAAGAACAAACCCTATCCCTTAATTCTAAGCCTAACTCCTAGCATAACCGTAACACTTAATCCCTAACCTTAATTCTAAACTGCTAAACATTACCTTCACCCTACAAACAACCCTAACACTAACCCTAACTCTAACCGCTAACCCTAACCCTAACCATTACCCTGATCATAATCCTAACAATTAAACCTAACCCTAATTCTTAACCCTAACACGAACCATTACCATAATGCCTAGACCTAACCCTAACTGTAACCCTAACCCCTAACCCTAACCCTAACCGCTAATGCTAACCCTAACCCCGAACCCTAAACCTAACCCTAACCCTATCCCTTAAACCTATTACTATCCCTAAACCATTACCCTAATCGCAACTGTTAACCCTCACTCTCACCCTTAACTTGGACCGAAACCCTAACCCTTAACCCTAACCTTAACCCTTACTGCTAATCTTAAGCCTTCACCCTTTACCTTAATCCTATCTTGTAAGCCTAACCCTAACGCTGACCCCTAACCCACCTGAACATTAACCCTAAACCTAAATCTAACGCTAGCCCCTTACAAAAACCTAACACCTAACCCCTGACACACTAATCCTAACTTCTAATTCCTAACCACTAAACTTCACTCAAACCCAAACCTCTAACCCCAAACACATAACCCTAACCATAACCCTAATTCTCACACTTCCTTCGTTCTCAGAGTTGACCAAGCCTACAATAGAGCCATGCCACGAGTGAGAAGAGGCTCTGCCTGAGTCCTGCATGTAGGTCTGGGCCCAAGGCCCAAGTACGATGGTGTGGTGTTGAGGCGACCCAGTCTGCACCCTTCCCACCATAGATTAAACAGAGCATGTGCCCTTAAACTAACCACTAAATCTAAGCCCTAACACTAAACCTAAATCCTAACCCTAAACCTCGGCCCTTATCCTAACGCCCAACAGTAACACTAAACACTCGCCCTAAACTTAACCCGTAACCCGAACCCCTAAATGTAACCCTAACCATGAACCCTAAACCTAACCCTAACCTCTAGTCATAACCATAACACTTAACTCTAAACCTAAATGTTACACGAAGCCTTATTCCTAACCCTAAGCCCAACCCTAACCCTTAATCTTGAACCTTACCATTAACCCTCACACTAACCCTTAACCCTAACCCTAATCCTAATCTTTAACCATAAAGCTAACACTGAAGCCTAACCCTGTGCCAAACGATAAAACCAAACCTTAACCCTAACCCTGAAACTTAACCATAAACGTAACTGTAACTGTTAAAAATAACACAAACCTTAAACCCTAACCCCTAACCCTAAGAGCCCACCCTAACACTAATCTTCCTCGCTAAACATTACCATAATCCTACCCCTAAATCTAATTGTCAGACTTCTTGATTTCTCAGAGTTTAGAAAGCCTAAAATCCTCCCATGCCATGAGTAAAAGGGGGCTCTACCACTGTGTCCTGCATGAAACCCAGGAGCCCATATACAGCGTACGATAGAGTGGGTTCCCGGGGACAATCCCATCCCCCTAACCCCAGCCCCCCGCCAAGTGCAGACAGGGCCTGTACGCTAAGTATAAACACTACCCCTAACAGATAACCCTCACACTGAATATAACACCTGACCCTGATCCTATTGCTCACCTTAAAACATAAACCTCCCCGTAACCCTAACTTATCCCCTTATCTTAACCTTAATGCATAACACCCTTAGAAGAAGCCCCATCCCATAATTCTAATCCTAATCCCCAGAAATAACCATAAGACCTCATCCCTAATTCTAAAATGCCAACCCTAAACTTCACCCTACAAACAACCCTAACCCTAACCCTAACCTCTAACCCTAAGCCCTCACCCTATCACTAATCTTCATCCCTAAACCGTACTGTAATCCTAACCCTAAATCTAATTCTCAGACTTCTTGCTTTCTCAGAGTTTTGAAAGCCTACAATCCTACTAAGCCATGCATGAAAGCCCGCTCTGCCACAGTGTCCTGCAAGAAACCCAGAGGCCCATACACAGCGTACGATAGAGTGGGTTCCCAGCGACCACAACCGACCCCTAACTTCGATTCCTAGGGCATACAGGGCCCATGCCCTAAGCATAAACACTACCCCTCACCCATAACCCTAACCCAGAACATAACACCTAACCCTGATCCTACTGCTCACCTTAACACGTAAACCTCACCGTAACCCTAATTTTAACCCCATATCGTAACGTTAATGCATGACACCCTGAGAACAGCCCTATACTGTAATTCTAACCCTAACTCCTAGCCATAACCATAACACCTAATCTCTAATTCTGAAACACCAACCCTAACCTTAACCCTACCAACAACACTAACACTAACCCTAACCCCTTACCCTAACCCTACGCCTAAAAATAACCGTAACCGTTAATCCTTAGTCATAACCCCTAACCTTAACCCTAACCCTTAACCCTAATCCCAATCCTAACCATTAAACATAACCCCAACTCTTAACCCTAACTCTAACCTTTACCTTAATGCCTAGAGTTCTAACCCCAACACTGACCTACAGTTAGAAGTAACACAAACCCATAATGCTAACCTTAAACCTGAACAATAAACCTAATCCTTAACCATAACACCCTAACCCTAACCCTAACCCTTAACCCTGACCCTAACCCTAAACCTTAACCCTAACCCTGAACCCTAACCCTAAGCCTACCCTTAACCCTAACCCTATCCATTAACCCTAACCGCTAACGATAACACTAACCCCAACCCTAAACCTACCCCTGGCCCCCTAACCCAGAATTAACACCGAACCCGTAACACTAACTCTACCCCTAACCACTAGCACCTAACCATGACTCGAAACCTAACCCCTAACTCAAAACCCCTAACCCCAACCCTAACCTTAATTCTCACACTACTTCCATTCCCGAGTGAAGCAAGCCTACAATACAGCAATGCCATGTGTGAGATGAGGCTCCGCCTGAGTCCTGCATGTAGGTCTTGTCCCAGGGCCCAGGGAATGATGTTGTGCTTTCGTGGTGACTCCGACCGCACCACTCTCACCGTAGATTAACCAGGTCCTGTGCCCTTAAACTGACCGCTAAATCTAAGCCCTACCATCAAACCTAACCCCTGACCCTGAACCTAAGCCCCGAGCCTAAAGCCCAACACTAACACTAAACCCTTACCCTAAACCTAATCCCTAACCCTAATGCTAACCCCTAAACGTAACCCTAACCGTGGACAGGAAACCTAACCCTAACCTCTAACACAAACCCTAACACATAACTCTAACCCTAAAACTAACCCTAACCCTTAACCCTAAACCTAAACCCTAACCCTAACCCTTAACCTTAATCTTAACCGTTAACTCTCATGCTAACCTTTAATCCTAACTCTAATCCTAATCTTCAAACCTAAACCTAACACAACCCTAACCCTGTACCAAAACCTAACCCCTCATCTTAACCCTATCCGCAAACCTCAAACCCAAAATGAACTGTAACCGTTAAACCTAACAGTAACCTTAAACCGTAACCCTAATCTGTAACCCTATCCCCTCACCATAACACTACACTTCATCCTGAACCCTAACCATAATCCTAACCCTAAATCTAATTCTCAGACTTCTTGCTTTCTTAGAGTTTAGAAAGCCTGCAATCCTCCCATGCCATGTGTGAAAGGAGGCTCTACCACTGTGTCCTGCATGAAACCCACAGGCCCATACACAGAGTCCGATACAGTGGGTTCCCGGTGACAATCCCAGCCCCCTAACCTCCCCCCAGCTTAATGCTGACAGGGCCCATGCGCTAAGCATAAATGATACCTTTAACAGATAACCCTAACCCTGAACATGGCACCTAACCCTGTTCCTATTGCTCCCCTTAACACGTAAACCTCACCGTGAGCCTAACTTTAACCTCTTAACGTAACGTTAATGCATAAACCATTCCCTGAGAACATCCCCTATCCCATAATTCTAACCCTATCTCCTAGTCATAACTGTAACACCTAATCCCTAACCCTAATTCTCCACCGCTAAGCCTAACCGTAACGCTGCCTACAACCCTAACACTGACAGGAACCCTTAGTTCTAACCCCAACGCTATGCCTAACAAAAGCCCTAACCCTTCACCCTTCACCCTAACCCCTAAGCATTACCCTAAGCTTTAACCGTAATCCTAATCCTAACCATTAAACCTAACCCTAGCTCTTAAAGCTAACCCTAAACCTTACCCTCACGACTAGACCTAACCCTGACACTAACCTAACACCTAACCCTAACCATAACCCCTAAAGCTAACCCTAACCCTGAACCCTAAACCTAACCCTAACACTGAACCTTCACTATATCCCTAACCCCTAAGCCTAATCCTAACTGTTAAGCCTCACCCAAACACTTAAACTGGACCATAACACTAAACATTAACACTAACACTAAACTTTAACCCTAACCATAAGCCCAACACTTAACGCTAATCCTATCCCTTAACCCTAAGCCGAACCCTAAGCCCTAACCCTAAACCTAACCCTAACCCCAACCCTAACCCTTAATCTTGACCCTTACCATTAACCCTCACACTAACCCTAATCCTAATCTTTAACCATAAAGCTAACACTGAAGCCTAACCCTGTGCCAAACGCTAAACCCAAACCTTAACCCTAACCCTGAAACTTAACCATAAACCTAACTGTAACTGTTACACCTAACACTAACCTCTAACCCTAACCCCTAACCCTAAGACCCCACCTTAACACTAACCCTAACCCTAAACATTATCATAATCCTACCCCTAAATCTAATTCTCGGACTTCTTGCTTTCTTAGAGTTTAGAAAGCCTAAAATCCTCCCATGCCATGAGTAAAAGGGGGCTCTGCAGCTCTCTCTTGCATGAAACCAGGAGCCCATACCTAGCGTATGATAGAGTGGGTTCCCGGGGACAATCCCATCCCCCTAACCCCAGCCCCCCGCCCAGTGCAGACAGGGCCTGTACGCTAAGTATAAACACTACCCCTAACAGATAACCCTCACCCTGAACATAGCACCTGACCCTGATCCTATTGCTCACCTTAAAACATAAACCTCCCCGTAACCCTAACTTATCCCCTTATCTTAACCTTAATGCATAACACCCTGAGAAGAAGCCCTATCCCATAATTCTAATCCTAACCCCTAGCCATAACCGTAACACCTCATCCCTAATTCTAAAATGCCAACCCTAACCTTCACCCTACCAACAACCCTAACCCTAACCCTAACCCCTAACCCTAAGCCCTCACCCTATCGCTAATCTTCATCCCTAAACCGTACCGTAATCCTAACCCTAAATCTAATTCTCAGACTTGCTTTCTCAGAGTTTTGAAAGCCTACAATCCTACTAAGCCATGCATGAAAGCCCGCTCTGCCACAGTGTCCTGCATGAAACCCAGAGGCCCATATACTGCGTACGATAGAGTGGGCTCCCAGCGACCGTCACAGACCCCTAACTTCGCCTCCTAGTGCATACAGGGCCCGTGCCCTAAGCATAAACCCTACCCCACACCCATAACCCTAACCCAGAACATAACACCTAACCCTGATCCTACTGCTCACCTTAACATGTTAACCTCACCCTAACCCTAACTTAACCCTTTATCTTAACGATAATGCATGACACCCTGAGAACAAGCCCTATACCGTAATTCTAACCCTAACTCCTAGCCATAACCGTAACACCTAATCCCTAATTCTGAAACGCCAACCCTACCCTTAACCCTACCAACAACACTAACACTAACCCTAAAACCCTTACCCTAACCCTACGCCTAAAAATAACCCTAACCATTGATCCTTAGTCATAACCCCTAAAGCTTAACCCTAACCCTTAACGCTAATCCCAATCCTAACCATTAAACATAACCCTACTTAACCCTAACCCTAACCTATACGTTAATGCCTAGAGATCTAACCCCAACACTGACCTACAGTTAACACTAACCCTAACCCCTAATCCTAACCTTAAACCTGAACCATAAACCTAACCCTTAACCCTAACCCTATTCCTAACCCCCTAACCCTAACCCTAACTGTTAAGCCTCACCCTAACACTTAACCCTGACTCTAACCCTAAACCTTAACCCTAACCCTGAACCCTAACCCTAAGCCTAACCCTTAACCCTAACCCTATCCCTTAACCCTAACCCCTAACCCTAACGCTAACCCCAACCCTAAACCTAACCCTGGCCCCCAACCCAGACTTAACACCTAACCCCTAACACTAACTCTAAACCTAACCACTAATCCCTAGCACCTGACCCTGACTCGAAACCTAACCCCTAACTCGAAACCCCTAACCCCAAACCTAACCCTAATTCTCACACTACTTCCATTCCCAGAGTGAAGCAAGCCTACAATACAGCCATGCCATGTGTGAGATGAGGCTCTGCCTGAGTCCTGCATGTAGGTTTTGTCCCAAGGCCCAGGGAATGATGTTGTGCTTTTGTGGTGACTCCGACCACACCCCTCTCACCGTAGATTAACCAGGTCCTGTGCCCTTAAACTGACCGCTAAATTTAAGCCCTACCACCAACCCTAACCTCTGACCCTGAACCTAAGCCCCGAGCCTAAAGCCCAACACTAACTCTAAACACTTACCCTAAACCTAATCCCTAACCCTAATGCTAACCCCTAAACGTAACTCTAACCACGAACAGTAAACCTAACCCTAACCTCTAACACAAACCCTAACACATAACTCTAACCCTAAAACTAACCCTAACCCTTAACCCTAAACCTAAACCCTAACCCTAACCCTTAACCTTAATCTTAACCGTTAACTCTCATGCTAACCTTTAATCCTAACCCTAATCCTAATCTTCAACCCTAAACCGAACACAACCCTAACCCTGTACCAAACCCTGACCCCTCATCTTAACCCTATCCGCAAACCTCAACCCCAAAACGAACTGTAACCGTTAAACCTAACAGTAACCTTAAACCGTAACCCTAATCTGTAACCCTATCCCCTCACCGTAACACTACACTTCATCCTGAACCCTAACCGTAATCCTAACCCTAAATGTAATTCTCAGACTTCTTGCTTTCTTAGAGTTTAGAAAGCCTGCAATCCTCCCGTGCCATGTGTGAAAGGAGGCTCTACCACTGTGTCCTGCATGAAATCCACGGGCCCATACCCAGAGTCCGATACAGTGGGTTCCCGGTGACAATCCCAGCCCCCTAACCTCCCCCCAGCCTAATGCCGACAGGGCCCATGCGCTAAGCATAAATGATACCTTTAACAGATAACCCTAACCCTGAACATGGCACCTAACCCTGTTCCTATTGCTCCCCTTAACACGTAAACCTCACCGTGAGCCTAACTTTAACCTCTTAACGTAACGTTAATGCATAACCCATTCCCTGAGAACATCCCCTATCCCATAATTCTAACCCTATCTCCTAGTCATCACTGTAACACCTAATCCCTAACCCTAATTCTCCACCGCTAAGCCTAACCGTAACGCTGCCTACAACCCTAACACTGACAGGAACCCTTAGTTCTAACCCCAACGCTATGCCTAACAAAAGCCCTAACCCTTCACCCTTCACCTAACCCCTGAGCATTACCCTAACCTTTAACCGTAATCCTAATCCTAACCATTAAACCTAACCCTAGCTCTTAAAGCTAACCCTAAACCTTACCCTCACGACTAGACCTTACCCTGACACTAACCTAACACCTAACCCTAACCATAACCCCTAAAGCTAACCCTAACCCTGAACCCTAAACCTAACCCTAACACTGAACCTTCACTATATCCCTAACCCCTAAGCCTAATCCTAACTGTTAACCCTCACCCTAACACTTAAACTGGACCATAACACTAAACATTAACACTAACACTAAACTTTAACCCTAACCATAAGCCCAACACTTAACCCTAATCCTATCCCCTAACCCTAAGCCCTAACCCTAAACCTAACCCTAACCCCAACCCTAACCCTTAATCTTGACCCTTACCATTAACCCTCACACTAACCCTAATCCTAATCTTTAACCATAAAGCTAACACTGAAGCCTAACCCTGTGCCAAACGCTAAACCCAAACCTTAACCCTAACCCTGAAACTTAACCATAAACCTAACTGTAACTGTTACACCTAACACTAACCTCTAACCCTAACCCCTAACCCTAAGACCCCACCTTAACACTAACCCTAACCCTAAACATTATCATAATCCTACCCCTAAATCTAATTCTCGGACTTCTTGCTTTCTTAGAGTTTAGAAAGCCTAAAATCCTCCCATGCCATGAGTAAAAGGGGGCTCTGCAGCTCTCTCTTGCATGAAACCAGGAGCCCATACCTAGCGTATGATAGAGTGGGTTCCCGGGGACAATCCCATCCCCCTAACCCCAGCCCCCCGCCCAGTGCAGACAGGGCCTGTACGCTAAGTATAAACACTACCCCTAACAGGTAACCCTCACCCTGAACATAGCACCTGACCCTGATCCTATTGCTCACCTTAAAACATAAACCTCCCCGTAACCCTAACTTATCCCCTTATCTTAACCTTAATGCATAACACCCTGAGAAGAAGCCCTATCCCATAATTCTAATCCTAACCCCTAGCCATAACCGTAACACCTCATCCCTAATTCTAAAATGCCAACCCTAACCTTCACCCTACCAACAACCCTAACCCTAACCCTAACCCCTAACCCTAAGCCCTCACCCTATCGCTAATCTTCATCCCTAAACCGTACCGTAATCCTAACCCTAAATCTAATTCTCAGACTTGCTTTCTCAGAGTTTTGAAAGCCTACAATCCTACTAAGCCATGCATGAAAGCCCGCTCTGCCACAGTGTCCTGCATGAAACCCAGAGGCCCATACACTGCGTACGATAGAGTGGGCTCCCAGCGACCATCACAGACCCCTAACTTCGCCTCCTAGTGCATACAGGGCCCGTGCCCTAAGCATAAACCCTACCCCACACCCATAACCCTAACCCAGAACATAACACCTAACCCTGATCCTACTGCTCACCTTAACACGTAAACCTCACCCTAACCCTAACTTAACCCCTTATCTTAACGATAATGCATGACACCCTGAGAACAAGCCCTATACCGTAATTCTAACCCTAACTCCTAGCCGTAACCATAACACCTAATCCCTAATTCTGAAACGCCAACCCTAACCTAACCCTACCGACAACACTAACACTAACCCTAAAACCCTTACCCTAACCCTACGCCTAAAAATAACCCTAACCATTGATCCTTAGTCATAACCCCTAAAGCTTAACCCTAACCCTTAACGCTAATCCCAATCCTAACCATTAAACATAACCCTACTTAACCCTAACCCTAACCTATACGCTAATGCCTAGAGATCTAACCCCAACACTGACCTACAGTTAACACTAACCCTAACCCCTAATCCTAACCTTAAACCTGAACCATAAACCTAACCCTTAACCCTAACCCTATTCCTAACCCCCTAACCCTAACCCTAACTGTTAAGCCTCACCCTAACACTTAACCCTGACTCTAACCCTAAACCTTAACCCTAACCCTGAACCCTAACCCTAAGCCTAACCCTTAACCCTAACCCTATCCCTTAACCCTAACCCCTAACCCTAACGCTAACCCCAACCCTAAACCTAACCCTGGCCCCCAACCCAGACTTAACACCTAACCCCTAACACTAACTCTAAACCTAACCACTAATCCCTAGCACCTGACCCTGACTCGAAACCTAACCCCTAACTCGAAACCCCTAACCCCAAACCTAACCCTAATTCTCACACTACTTCCATTCCCAGAGTGAAGCAAGCCTACAATACAGCCATGCCATGTGTGAGATGAGGCTCTGCCTGAGTCCTGCATGTAGGTTTTGTCCCAAGGCCCAGGGAATGATGCTGTGCTTTTGTGGTGACTCCGACCACACCCCTCTCACCGTAGATTAACCAGGTCCTGTGCCCTTAAACTGACCGCTAAATCTAAGCCCTACCACCAACCCTAACCGCTGACCCTGAACCTAAGCCCCGAGCCTAAAGCCCAACACTAACTCTAAACACTTACCCTAAACCTAATCCCTAACCCTAATGCTAACCCCTAAACGTAACTCTAACCACGAACAGTAAACCTAACCCTAACCTCTAACACAAACCCTAACACATAACTCTAACCCTAAAACTAACCCTAACCCTTAACCCTAAACCTAAACCCTAACCCTAACCCTTAACCTTAATCTTAACCGTTAACTCTCATGCTAACCTTTAATCCTAACCCTAATCCTAATCTTCAACCCTAAACCGAACACAACCCTAACCCTGTACCAAACCCTGACCCCTCATCTTAACCCTATCCGCAAACCTCAACCCCAAAACGAACTATAACCGTTAAACCTAACAGTAACCTTAAACCGTAACCCTAATCTGTAACCCTATCCCCTCACCATAACACTACACTTCATCCTGAACCCTAACCATAGTCCTAACCCTAAATCTAATTCTCAGACTTCTTGCTTTCTTAGAGTTTAGAAAGCCTGCAATCCTCCCGTGCCATGTGTGAAAGGAGGCTCTACCACTGTGTCCTGCATGAAATCCACGGGCCCATACCCAGAGTCCGATACAGTGGGTTCCCGGTGACAATCCCAGCCCCCTAACCTCCCCCCAGCCTAATGCCGACAGGGCCCGTGCGCTAAGCATAAATGATACCTTTAACAGATAACCCTAACCCTGAACATGGCACCTAACCCTGTTCCTATTTCTCCCCTTAACACGTAAACCTCACCGTGAGCCTAACTTTAACCTCTTAACGTAACGTTAATGCATAACCCATTCCCTGAGAACATCCCCTATCCCATAATTCTAACCCTATCTCCTAGTCATAACTGTAACACTTAATCCCTAACCCTAGTTCTCCACCGCTAAGCCTAACCGTAACGCTGCCTACAACCCTAACACTGACAGGAACCCTTAGTTCTAACCCCAACGCTATGCCTAACAAAAGCCCTAACCCTTCACCCTTCACACTAACCCCTGAGCATTACCCTAACCTTTAACCGTAATCCTAATCCTAACCATTAAACCTAACCCTAGCTCTTAAAGCTAACCCTAAACCTTACCCTCACGACTAGACCTAACCCTGACACTAACCTAACACCAAACCCTAACCATAACCCCTAAAGCTAACCCTAACCCTGAACCCTAAACCTAACCCTAACACTGAACCTTCACTATATCCCTAACCCCTAAGCCTAATCCTAACTGTTAACCCTCACCCTAACACTTAAACTGGACCATAACACTAAACATTAACCCTAACACTAAACTTTAACCCTAACCATAAGCCCAACACTTAACCCTAATCCTATCCCCTAACCCTAAGCCCTAACCCTAAACCTAACCCTAACCCCAACCCTAACCCTTAATCTTGACCCTTACCATTAACCCTCACACTAACCCTAATCCTAATCTTTAACCATAAAGCTAACACTGAAGCCTAACCCTGTGCCAAACGCTAAACCCAAACCTTAACCCTAACCCTGAAACTTAACCATAAACCTAACTGTAACTGTTACACCTAACACTAACCTCTAACCCTAACCCCTAACCCTAAGACCCCACCTTAACACTAACCCTAACCCTAAACATTATCATAATCCTACCCCTAAATCTAATTCTCGGACTTCTTGCTTTCTTAGAGTTTAGAAAGCCTAAAATCCTCCCATGCCATGAGTAAAAGGGGGCTCTGCAGCTCTCTCTTGCATGAAACCAGGAGCCCATACCTAGCGTATGATAGAGTGGGTTCCCGGGGACAATCCCATCCCCCTAACCCCAGCCCCCCGCCCAGTGCAGACAGGGCCTGTACGCTAAGTATAAACACTACCCCTAACAGGTAACCCTCACCCTGAACATAGCACCTGACCCTGATCCTATTGCTCACCTTAAAACATAAACCTCCCCGTAACCCTAACTTATCCCCTTATCTTAACCTTAATGCATAACACCCTGAGAAGAAGCCCTATCCCATAATTCTAATCCTAACCCCTAGCCATAACCGTAACACCTCATCCCTAATTCTAAAATGCCAACCCTAACCTTCACCCTACCAACAACCCTAACCCTAACCCTAACCCCTAACCCTAAGCCCTCACCCTATCGCTAATCTTCATCCCTAAACCGTACCGTAATCCTAACCCTAAATCTAATTCTCAGACTTGCTTTCTCAGAGTTTTGAAAGCCTACAATCCTACTAAGCCATGCATGAAAGCCCGCTCTGCCACAGTGTCCTGCATGAAACCCAGAGGCCCATACACTGCGTACGATAGAGTGGGCTCCCAGCGACCATCACAGACCCCTAACTTCGCCTCCTAGTGCATACAGGGCCCGTGCCCTAAGCATAAACCCTACCCCACACCCATAACCCTAACCCAGAACATAACACCTAACCCTGATCCTACTGCTCACCTTAACACGTAAACCTCACCCTAACCCTAACTTAACCCCTTATCTTAACGATAATGCATGACACCCTGAGAACAAGCCCTATACCGTAATTCTAACCCTAACTCCTAGCCGTAACCATAACACCTAATCCCTAATTCTGAAACGCCAACCCTAACCTAACCCTACCGACAACACTAACACTAACCCTAAAACCCTTACCCTAACCCTACGCCTAAAAATAACCCTAACCATTGATCCTTAGTCATAACCCCTAAAGCTTAACCCTAACCCTTAACGCTAATCCCAATCCTAACCATTAAACATAACCCTACTTAACCCTAACCCTAACCTATACGCTAATGCCTAGAGATCTAACCCCAACACTGACCTACAGTTAACACTAACCCTAACCCCTAATCCTAACCTTAAACCTGAACCATAAACCTAACCCTTAACCCTAACCCTATTCCTAACCCCCTAACCCTAACCCTAACTGTTAAGCCTCACCCTAACACTTAACCCTGACTCTAACCCTAAACCTTAACCCTAACCCTGAACCCTAACCCTAAGCCTAACCCTTAACCCTAACCCTATCCCTTAACCCTAACCCCTAACCCTAACGCTAACCCCAACCCTAAACCTAACCCTGGCCCCCAACCCAGACTTAACACCTAACCCCTAACACTAACTCTAAACCTAACCACTAATCCCTAGCACCTGACCCTGACTCGAAACCTAACCCCTAACTCGAAACCCCTAACCCCAAACCTAACCCTAATTCTCACACTACTTCCATTCCCAGAGTGAAGCAAGCCTACAATACAGCCATGCCATGTGTGAGATGAGGCTCTGCCTGAGTCCTGCATGTAGGTTTTGTCCCAAGGCCCAGGGAATGATGCTGTGCTTTTGTGGTGACTCCGACCACACCCCTCTCACCGTAGATTAACCAGGTCCTGTGCCCTTAAACTGACCGCTAAATCTAAGCCCTACCACCAACCCTAACCGCTGACCCTGAACCTAAGCCCCGAGCCTAAAGCCCAACACTAACTCTAAACACTTACCCTAAACCTAATCCCTAACCCTAATGCTAACCCCTAAACGTAACTCTAACCACGAACAGTAAACCTAACCCTAACCTCTAACACAAACCCTAACACATAACTCTAACCCTAAAACTAACCCTAACCCTTAACCCTAAACCTAAACCCTAACCCTAACCCTTAACCTTAATCTTAACCGTTAACTCTCATGCTAACCTTTAATCCTAACCCTAATCCTAATCTTCAACCCTAAACCGAACACAACCCTAACCCTGTACCAAACCCTGACCCCTCATCTTAACCCTATCCGCAAACCTCAACCCCAAAACGAACTATAACCGTTAAACCTAACAGTAACCTTAAACCGTAACCCTAATCTGTAACCCTATCCCCTCACCATAACACTACACTTCATCCTGAACCCTAACCATAGTCCTAACCCTAAATCTAATTCTCAGACTTCTTGCTTTCTTAGAGTTTAGAAAGCCTGCAATCCTCCCGTGCCATGTGTGAAAGGAGGCTCTACCACTGTGTCCTGCATGAAATCCACGGGCCCATACCCAGAGTCCGATACAGTGGGTTCCCGGTGACAATCCCAGCCCCCTAACCTCCCCCCAGCCTAATGCCGACAGGGCCCGTGCGCTAAGCATAAATGATACCTTTAACAGATAACCCTAACCCTGAACATGGCACCTAACCCTGTTCCTATTTCTCCCCTTAACACGTAAACCTCACCGTGAGCCTAACTTTAACCTCTTAACGTAACGTTAATGCATAACCCATTCCCTGAGAACATCCCCTATCCCATAATTCTAACCCTATCTCCTAGTCATAACTGTAACACTTAATCCCTAACCCTAGTTCTCCACCGCTAAGCCTAACCGTAACGCTGCCTACAACCCTAACACTGACAGGAACCCTTAGTTCTAACCCCAACGCTATGCCTAACAAAAGCCCTAACCCTTCACCCTTCACACTAACCCCTGAGCATTACCCTAACCTTTAACCGTAATCCTAATCCTAACCATTAAACCTAACCCTAGCTCTTAAAGCTAACCCTAAACCTTACCCTCACGACTAGACCTAACCCTGACACTAACCTAACACCTAACCCTAACCATAACCCCTAAAGCTAACCCTAACCCTGAACCCTAAACCTAACCCTAACACTGAACCTTCACTATATCCCTAACCCCTAAGCCTAATCCTAACTGTTAACCCTCACCCTAACACTTAAACTGGACCATAACACTAAACATTAACCCTAACACTAAACTTTAACCCTAACCATAAGCCCAACACTTAACCCTAATCCTATCCCCTAACTCTAAGCCCTAACCCTAAACCTAACCCTAACCCCAACCCTAACCCTTAATCTTGACCCTTACCATTAACCCTCACACTAACCCTAATCCTAATCTTTAACCATAAAGCTAACACTGAAGCCTAACCCTGTGCCAAACGCTAAACCCAAACCTTAACCCTAACCCTGAAACTTAACCATAAACCTAACTGTAACTGTTACACCTAACACTAACCTCTAACCCTAACCCCTAACCCTAAGACCCCACCTTAACACTAACCCTAACCCTAAACATTATCATAATCCTACCCCTAAATCTAATTCTCGGACTTCTTGCTTTCTTAGAGTTTAGAAAGCCTAAAATCCTCCCATGCCATGAGTAAAAGGGGGCTCTGCAGCTCTCTCTTGCATGAAACCAGGAGCCCATACCTAGCGTATGATAGAGTGGGTTCCCGGGGACAATCCCATCCCCCTAACCCCAGCCCCCCGCCCAGTGCAGACAGGGCCTGTACGCTAAGTATAAACACTACCCCTAACAGGTAACCCTCACCCTGAACATAGCACCTGACCCTGATCCTATTGCTCACCTTAAAACATAAACCTCCCCGTAACCCTAACTTATCCCCTTATCTTAACCTTAATGCATAACACCCTGAGAAGAAGCCCTATCCCATAATTCTAATCCTAACCCCTAGCCATAACCGTAACACCTCATCCCTAATTCTAAAATGCCAACCCTAACCTTCACCCTACCAACAACCCTAACCCTAACCCTAACCCCTAACCCTAAGCCCTCACCCTATCGCTAATCTTCATCCCTAAACCGTACCGTAATCCTAACCCTAAATCTAATTCTCAGACTTGCTTTCTCAGAGTTTTGAAAGCCTACAATCCTACTAAGCCATGCATGAAAGCCCGCTCTGCCACAGTGTCCTGCATGAAACCCAGAGGCCCATACACTGCGTACGATAGAGTGGGCTCCCAGCGACCATCACAGACCCCTAACTTCGCCTCCTAGTGCATACAGGGCCCGTGCCCTAAGCATAAACCCTACCCCACACCCATAACCCTAACCCAGAACATAACACCTAACCCTGATCCTACTGCTCACCTTAACACGTAAACCTCACCCTAACCCTAACTTAACCCCTTATCTTAACGATAATGCATGACACCCTGAGAACAAGCCCTATACCGTAATTCTAACCCTAACTCCTAGCCGTAACCATAACACCTAATCCCTAATTCTGAAACGCCAACCCTAACCTAACCCTACCGACAACACTAACACTAACCCTAAAACCCTTACCCTAACCCTACGCCTAAAAATAACCCTAACCATTGATCCTTAGTCATAACCCCTAAAGCTTAACCCTAACCCTTAACGCTAATCCCAATCCTAACCATTAAACATAACCCTACTTAACCCTAACCCTAACCTATACGCTAATGCCTAGAGATCTAACCCCAACACTGACCTACAGTTAACACTAACCCTAACCCCTAATCCTAACCTTAAACCTGAACCATAAACCTAACCCTTAACCCTAACCCTATTCCTAACCCCCTAACCCTAACCCTAACTGTTAAGCCTCACCCTAACACTTAACCCTGACTCTAACCCTAAACCTTAACCCTAACCCTGAACCCTAACCCTAAGCCTAACCCTTAACCCTAACCCTATCCCTTAACCCTAACCCCTAACCCTAACGCTAACCCCAACCCTAAACCTAACCCTGGCCCCCAACCCAGACTTAACACCTAACCCCTAACACTAACTCTAAACCTAACCACTAATCCCTAGCACCTGACCCTGACTCGAAACCTAACCCCTAACTCGAAACCCCTAACCCCAAACCTAACCCTAATTCTCACACTACTTCCATTCCCAGAGTGAAGCAAGCCTACAATACAGCCATGCCATGTGTGAGATGAGGCTCTGCCTGAGTCCTGCATGTAGGTTTTGTCCCAAGGCCCAGGGAATGATGTTGTGCTTTTGTGGTGACTCCGACCACACCCCTCTCACCGTAGATTAACCAGGTCCTGTGCCCTTAAACTGACCGCTAAATCTAAGCCCTACCACCAACCCTAACCGCTGACCCTGAACCTAAGCCCCGAGCCTAAAGCCCAACACTAACTCTAAACACTTACCCTAAACCTAATCCCTAACCCTAATGCTAACCCCTAAACGTAACTCTAACCACGAACAGTAAACCTAACCCTAACCTCTAACACAAACCCTAACACATAACTCTAACCCTAAAACTAACCCTAACCCTTAACCCTAAACCTAAACCCTAACCCTAACCCTTAACCTTAATCTTAACCGTTAACTCTCATGCTAACCTTTAATCCTAACGCTAATCCTAATCTTCAACCCTAAACCGAACACAACCCTAACCCTGTACCAAACCCTGACCCCTCATCTTAACCCTATCCGCAAACCTCAACCCCAAAACGAACTGTAACCGTTAAACCTAACAGTAACCTTAAACCGTAACCCTAATCTGTAACCCTATCCCCTCACCATAACACTACACTTCATCCTGAACCCTAACCATAATCCTAACCCTAAATCTAATTCTCAGACTTCTTGCTTTCTTAGAGTTTAGAAAGCCTGCAATCCACCCGTGCCATGTGTGAAAGGAGGCTCTACCACTGTGTCCTGCATGAAATCCACGGGCCCATACCCAGAGTCCGATACAGTGGGTTCCCGGTGACAATCCCAGCCCCCTAACCTCCCCCCAGCCTAATGCCGACAGGTCCCGTGCGCTAAGCATAAATGATACCTTTAACAGATAACCCTAACCCTGAACATGGCACCTAACCCTGTTCCTATTTCTCCCCTTAACACGTAAACCTCACCGTGAGCCTAACTTTAACCTCTTAACGTAACGTTAATGCATAACCCATTCCCTGAGAACATCCCCTATCCCATAATTCTAACCCTATCTCCTAGTCATAACTGTAACACCTAATCCCTAACCCTAGTTCTCCACCGCTAAGCCTAACCGTAACGCTGCCTACAAACCTAACACTGACAGGAACCCTTAGTTCTAACCCCAACGCTATGCCTAACAAAAGCCCTAACCCTTCACCCTTCACACTAACCCCTGAGCATTACCCTAACCTTTAACCGTAATCCTAATCCTAACCATTAAACCTAACCCTAGCTCTTAAAGCTAACCCTAAACCTTACCCTCACGACTAGACCTAACCCTGACACTAACCTAACACCTAACCCTAACCATAACCCCTAAAGCTAACCCTAACCCTGAACCCTAAACCTAACCCTAACACTGAACCTTCACTATATCCCTAACCCCTAAGCCTAATCCTAACTGTTAACCCTCACCCTAACACTTAAACTGGACCATAACACTAAACATTAACCCTAACACTAAACTTTAACCCTAACCATAAGCCCAACACTTAACCCTAATCCTATCCCCTAACTCTAAGCCCTAACCCTAAACCTAACCCTAACCCCAACCCTAACCCTTAATCTTGACCCTTACCATTAACCCTCACACTAACCCTAATCCTAATCTTTAACCATAAAGCTAACACTGAAGCCTAACCCTGTGCCAAACGCTAAACCCAAACCTTAACCCTAACCCTGAAACTTAACCATAAACCTAACTGTAACTGTTACACCTAACACTAACCTCTAACCCTAACCCCTAACCCTAAGACCCCACCTTAACACTAACCCTAACCCTAAACATTATCATAATCCTACCCCTAAATCTAATTCTCGGACTTCTTGCTTTCTTAGAGTTTAGAAAGCCTAAAATCCTCCCATGCCATGAGTAAAAGGGGGCTCTGCAGCTCTCTCTTGCATGAAACCAGGAGCCCATACCTAGCGTATGATAGAGTGGGTTCCCGGGGACAATCCCATCCCCCTAACCCCAGCCCCCCGCCCAGTGCAGACAGGGCCTGTACGCTAAGTATAAACACTACCCCTAACAGGTAACCCTCACCCTGAACATAGCACCTGACCCTGATCCTATTGCTCACCTTAAAACATAAACCTCCCCGTAACCCTAACTTATCCCCTTATCTTAACCTTAATGCATAACACCCTGAGAAGAAGCCCTATCCCATAATTCTAATCCTAACCCCTAGCCATAACCGTAACACCTCATCCCTAATTCTAAAATGCCAACCCTAACCTTCACCCTACCAACAACCCTAACCCTAACCCTAACCCCTAACCCTAAGGCCTCACCCTATCGCTAATCTTCATCCCTAAACCGTACCGTAATCCTAACCCTAAATCTAATTCTCAGACTTGCTTTCTCAGAGTTTTGAAAGCCTACAATCCTACTAAGCCATGCATGAAAGCCCGCTCTGCCACAGTGTCCTGCATGAAACCCAGAGGCCCATACACTGCGTACGATAGAGTGGGCTCCCAGCGACCGTCACAGACCCCTAACTTCGCCTCCTAGTGCATACAGGGCCCGTGCCCTAAGCATAAACCCTACCCCACACCCATAACCCTAACCCAGAACATAACACCTAACCCTGATCCTACTGCTCACCTTAACACGTAAACCTCACCCTAACCCTAACTTAACCCCTTATCTTAACGATAATGCATGACACCCTGAGAACAAGCCCTATACCGTAATTCTAACCCTAACTCCTAGCCATAACCATAACACCTAATCCCTAATTCTGAAACGCCAACCCTAACCTTAACCCTACCAACAACACTAACAGTAACCCTAAAACCCTTACCCTAACCCTACGCCTAAAAATAACCCTAACCATTGATCCTTATTCATAACCCCTAAAGCTTAACCCTAACCCTTAACGCTAATCCCAATCCTAACCATTAAACATAACCCTACTTAACCCTAACCCTAACCTATACGCTAATGCCTAGAGATCTAACCCCAACACTGACCTACAGTTAACACTAACCCTAACCCCTAATCCTAACCTTAAACCTGAACCATAAACCTAACCCTTAACCCTAACCCTATTCCTAACCCCCTAACCCTAACCCTAACTGTTAAGCCTCACCCTAACACTTAACCCTGACTCTAACCCTAAACCTTAACCCTAACCCTGAACCCTAACCCTAAGCCTAACCCTTAACCCTAACCCTATCCCTTAACCCTAACCCCTAACCCTAACGCTAACCCCAACCCTAAACCTAACCCTGGCCCCCAACCCAGACTTAACACCTAACCCCTAACACTAACTCTAAACCTAACCACTAATCCCTAGCACCTGACCCTGACTCGAAACCTAACCCCTAACTCGAAACCCCTAACCCCAAACCTAACCCTAATTCTCACACTACTTCCATTCCCAGAGTGAAGCAAGCCTACAATACAGCCATGCCATGTGTGAGATGAGGCTCTGCCTGAGTCCTGCATGTAGGTTTTGTCCCAAGGCCCAGGGAATGATGTTGTGCTTTTGTGGTGACTCCGACCACACCCCTCTCACCGTAGATTAACCAGGTCCTGTGCCCTTAAACTGACCGCTAAATCTAAGCCCTACCACCAACCCTAACCCCTGACCGTGAACCTAAGCCCCGAGCCTAAAGCCCAACACTAACTCTAAACCCTTACCCTAAACCTAATCCCTAACCCTAATGCTAACCCCTAAACGTAACTCTAACCACGAACAGTAAACCTAACCCTAACCTCTAACACAAACCCTAACACATAACTCTAACCCTAAAACTAACCCTAACCCTTAACCCTAAACCTAAACCCTAACCCTAACCCTTAACCTTAATCTTAACCGTTAACTCTCATGCTAACCTTTAATCCTAACCCTAATCCTAATCTTCAACCCTAAACCGAACACAACCCTAACCCTGTACCAAACCCTGACCCCTCATCTTAACCCTATCCGCAAACCTCAACCCCAAAACGAACTGTAACCGTTAAACCTAACAGTAACCTTAAACCGTAACCCTAATCTGTAACCCTATCCCCTCACCGTAACACTACACTTCATCCTGAACCCTAACCATAATCCTAACCCTAAATGTAATTCTCAGACTTCTTGCTTTCTTAGAGTTTAGAAAGCCTGCAATCCTCCCGTGCCATGTGTGAAAGGAGGCTCTACCACTGTGTCCAGCATGAAATCCACGGGCCCATACCCAGAGTCCGATACAGTGGGTTCCCGGTGACAATCCCAGCCCCCTAACCTCCCCCCAGCCTAATGCCGACAGGGCCCATGCGCTAAGCATAAATGATACCTTTAACAGATAACCCTAACCCTGAACATGGCACCTAACCCTGTTCCTATTTCTCCCCTTAACACGTAAACCTCACCGTGAGCCTAACTTTAACCTCTTAACGTAACGTTAATGCATAACCCATTCCCTGAGAACATCCCCTATCCCATAATTCTAACCCTATCTCCTAGTCATCACTGTAACACCTAATCCCTAACCCTAATTCTCCACCGCTAAGCCTAACCGTAACGCTGCCTACAACCCTAACACTGACAGGAACCCTTAGTTCTAACCCCAACGCTATGCCTAACAAAAGCCCTAACCCTTCACCCTTCACCTAACCCCTGAGCATTACCCTAACCTTTAACCGTAATCCTAATCCTAACCATTAAACCTAACCCTAGCTCTTAAAGCTAACCCTAAACCTTACCCTCACGACTAGACCTAACCCTGACACTAACCTAACACCTAACCCTAACCATAACCCCTAAAGCTAACCCTAACCCTGAACCCTAAACCTAACCCTAACACTGAACCTTCACTATATCCCTAACCCCTAAGCCTAATCCTAACTGTTAACCCTCACCCTAACACTTAAACTGGACCATAACACTAAACATTAACCCTAACACTAAACTTTAACCCTAACCATAAGCCCAACACTTAACCCTAATCCTATCCCCTAACCCTAAGCCCTAACCCTAAACCTAACCCTAACCCCAACCCTAACCCTTAATCTTGACCCTTACCATTAACCCTCACACCAACCCTAATCCTAATCTTTAACCATAAAGCTAACACTGAAGCGTAACCCTGTGCCAAACGCTAAACCCAAACCTTAACCCTAACCCTGAAACTTAACCATAAACCTAACTGTAACTGTTACACCTAACACTAACCTCTAACCCTAACCCCTAACCCTAAGACCCCACCTTAACACTAACCCTAACCCTAAACATTATCATAATCCTATCCCTAAATCTAATTCTCGGACTTCTTGCTTTCTTAGAGTTTAGAAAGCCTAAAATCCTCCCATGCCATGAGTAAAAGGGGGCTCTGCAGCTCTCTCTTGCATGAAACCAGGAGCCCATACCTAGCGTATGATAGAGTGGGTTCCCGGGGACAATCCCATCCCCCTAACCCCAGCCCCCCGCCCAGTGCAGACAGGGCCTGTACGCTAAGTATAAACACTACCCCTAACAGATAACCCTCACCCTGAACATAGCACCTGACCCTGATCCTATTGCTCACCTTAAAACATAAACCTCCCCGTAACCCTAACTTATCCCCTTATCTTAACCTTAATGCATAACACCCTGAGAAGAAGCCCTATCCCATAATTCTAATCCTAACCCCTAGCCATAACCGTAACACCTCATCCCTAATTCTAAAATGCCAACCCTAACCTTCACCCTACCAACAACCCTAACCCTAACCCTAACCCCTAACCCTAAGCCCTCACCCTATCGCTAATCTTCATCCCTAAACCGTACCGTAATCCTAACCCTAAATCTAATTCTCAGACTTGCTTTCTCAGAGTTTTGAAAGCCTACAATCCTACTAAGCCATGCATGAAAGCCCGCTCTGCCACAGTGTCCTGCATGAAACCCAGAGGCCCATACACTGCGTACGATAGAGTGGGCTCCCAGCGACCATCACAGACCCCTAACTTCGCCTCCTAGTGCATACAGGGCCCGTGCCCTAAGCATAAACCCTACCCCACACCCATAACCCTAACCCAGAACATAACACCTAACCCTGATCCTACTGCTCACCTTAACACGTAAACCTCACCCTAACCCTAACTTAACCCCTTATCTTAACGATAATGCATGACACCCTGAGAACAAGCCCTATACCGTAATTCTAACCCTAACTCCTAGCCATAACCATAACACCTAATCCCTAATTCTGAAACGCCAACCCTAACCTTAACCCTACCGACAACACTAACACTAACCCTAAAACCCTTACCCTAACCCTACGCCTAAAAATAACCCTAACCATTGATCCTTAGTCATAACCCCTAAAGCTTAACCCTAACCCTTAACGCTAATCCCAATCCTAACCATTAAACATAACCCTACTTAACCCTAACCCTAACCTATACGCTAATGCCTAGAGATCTAACCCCAACACTGACCTACAGTTAACACTAACCCTAACCCCTAATCCTAACCTTAAACCTGAACCATAAACCTAACCCTTAACCCTAACCCTATTCCTAACCCCCTAACCCTAACCCTAACTGTTAAGCCTCACCCTAACCCTTAACCCTGACTCTAACCCTAAACCTTAACCCTAACCCTGAACCCTAACCCTAAGCCTAACCCTTAACCCTAACCCTATCCCTTAACCCTAACCCCTAACCCTAACGCTAACCCCAACCCTAAACCTAACCCTGGCCCCCAACCCAGACTTAACACCTAACCCCTAACACTAACTCTAAACCTAACCACTAATCCCTAGCACCTGACCCTGACTCGAAACCTAACCCCTAACTCGAAACCCCTAACCCCAAACCTAACCCTAATTCTCACACTACTTCCATTCCCAGAGTGAAGCAAGCCTACAATACAGCCATGCCATGTGTGAGATGAGGCTCTGCCTGAGTCCTGCATGTAGGTTTTGTCCCAAGGCCCAGGGAATGATGTTGTGCTTTTGTGGTGACTCCGACCACACCCCTCTCACCGTAGATTAACCAGGTCCTGTGCCCTTAAACTGACCGCTAAATCTAAGCCCTACCACCAACCCTAACCCCTGACCCTGAACCTAAGCCCCGAGCCTAAAGCCCAACACTAACTCTAAACCCTTACTCTAAACCTAATCCCTAACCCTAATGCTAACCCCTAAACGTAACCCTAACCAGGAACAGTAAACCTAACCCTAACCTCTAACACAAACCCTAACACATAACCCTAACCCTAACCCTACCCCTACCCCTACCCCTAACCCGAAACCCAACCCCTAACCCTAACCCTAACCCCAACCCTAACCCCTACCCTAACCCTAACCCTACCCCTACCCTACCCCTACCCTAACCCTAACCCTAACCCTAACCCCTAACCATAACCCTAACCCCCTAACCCTAACCCCCTAACCCTAACCCTACCCCTACCCCTACGCCTACCCCTACCCCCTAACCCTAACCCCAACCCCAACCCCAACCCGAAACCCTAAACCTAACCCTAACCCTAACCCTATCCCCTAACCGTAACCCCTAACCCTAACCCTAACCCCTAACCCTAACCCTACCCCTACCCCCAACCCCTAACCCTAAGCCTAACCCTAACACCTAACCCTAACCCTAACCCCTAACCCTAACCCTAACCCCTAACCCTTACCCTAACCCTACCCTAACACTAACCCTAACCCCTAACCCTAACCCTAACCCCTAACCCTAACCCTAACCCCAACGCCTAAAACCTAACCCTAACCCCAACCCCAACCCTAACACTAACCACTAACCCTAAGCCTAACCCCTAACCCTAACCCTAAACCCCTAACCCTAACCCTAACCCCTAACCCTAACCCTAACCCAAACCTAACCCTAATCCTAACCCTACCCTAACCCTACCCTAACCCTAAACCTAACCTTAACCCAACCCTAACCCCTAACCCTTAACCCTAACCATAACCCTAAAACCCTAACCCTAACCCCTAACCCTAACCCTAACCCCTAAACCCTAACCCTACCCTAACCCTAACCCTACCCTAACCCTAACCCTAACCCTAACCCCTATCCCAACCCTAACCCTAACCGTAACCCCTAACCCAACCCTAACCCTAACCCTAACCCTAACCCCCTAACCCCAACCCTAACCATAACCACTAACCCTAACCCTAACCCCAAGCCCTAACCCTAACCCTAACCTTACCCTTACCCTAACCGTAACCCTACCCCTACCCTAACCCCAACCCTAACACTAACCCTAAGCCTAACCCTAAACCCTAACACTTAACCTTAACCCTAAGCGTTAACTCTCACGCTAACCTTTAATCCTAACCCTAATCCTAATCTTCAGCCCTAAACCTAACATTTAACCCTAACCCTGTACCAAACCCTAACCCCTCATCTTAACCCTAACCGTAAACCTCATCCCTAAACCAAAGTGTAACCGTTAAACCTAAGAGTAACCTTTAACCCTAACCCTAATCCCTAACCCTAAGCCCTCACCCTAACACTAAACTTCATCCTTAACCCTAACCAGAATCCTAACCCTAAATCTAATTCTCAGACTTCTTCCTTTCTTAGAGTTTAGAAAGCCTGCAATCCTCCCATGCCATGCGTGAAAGGAGGCTCTACCACTGTGTCCTGCATGAAACCCACGGGCCCATACCCAGAGTATGATAGAGTGGGTTCCCGGGTACAATCCCAGCCCCCTAAACTCCCCCCGCCCGCCTAATGCAGACAGGGCCCGTGCGCTAAGCATAAACAATACCTTTAACAGATAACCCTAACCCTGAACATAACACCCAACCCTGTTCCTATTTCTCCCCTTAACACGTAAACCTCACCGTGCGCCTAAATTTAACCTCTTATCCTAACGTTAATGCATAACCCATTTCCTGAGAACAACCCCTATCCCATAATTCTAACCCTATCTCCTAGTCATCACTGTGACACCTAATCCCTAACCCTAATTCTAAACCGCTAACCCTAATCGTAATACTACCTACAACCATAACACTGACAGTAACCCTTACTTCTAACCCCAACGCTATGCCTAACAAAAACCATAACCCTTGACCCTAACCCTTCACCCAAACCCCCAAACCTTACCATAACCCTTAACCCTAATCCTAATCCTAACCATTAAACCTAACCCTAGCTCTTAAAGCTAACCCTAAACTTTACCCTCACGACTAGTCCTAACCCTGACACTAACCTAACACCTAACCCTAACCAGAACCCCTAAAGCTAACCCTGAACCCTATCCCTAACCCTAGCAGTAAACTTTAACCCAAAACCTAAGCCCAACCCGTAACCCTAATCCTATCCTTTTACCCTAAAACTAACCCCTAAACCTAACCCCTATACCTCACCCTAACTCTAACCCCAATCCTAATTCTAACCATACCCCTTCATAAAACACTAACACCTAACCGCTAACCCTAACACTAACCAAAAACCCTAATCACTAATCCCTAACCCTAACGCTTAACCTTTACCCTAACCGTTAACCCTCACCCTAAATCTTAACACTGACCCTAACCTTAACCTTTAACTCTAAGCCTAACCCTTAACCCTACAGTAAGGAAGACCCTTAATGCTAATGGGATCCCTTATCCCTAAACCTAACACTACAGCTAAAAATAACCCTAACCTTTGATCCTTAAACCTAACCCCTAACACTTACTGTAACCCCAAACCCTAACCCTATTCCTAAGCATTAAACCTAACCCTATCTCTTAAGCCTAAGGCTAGCCCTTACCCTAACGCCTAGATCTAACCCTAAATCTAACCTACCGCCTAATCCTAACCTTAAGCCCTAATGCTAACTCTAACCCTGAACCCTAAACCTACCCGTAATCCTTAACACTAACCCTATCCGTGAACCTTAACCCTGACCCTAACCATTACCTGCACCCAAGCATTTAACCCTGACCCTACCCCTAATCCTTAATGATAACCCTAACACTAAACCCTAACCCTAAGCCCAACACTTAACCCTAATCTTATGCCTTAAACCTACCCCTAATGCTAACCCCTAAACGTAACCCTCACCCTGACCAGTAAACCTAACCCTAACCTCTAACACAAACCATAGCACATAACTCTAACCCTAAAACTAACCCTAACCCTAAACCCTAACTCTTAACCTTAACCCTAAGCGTTAACTCTCACGCTAACCTTTAATCCTAACCTTAATCCTAATCTTCAACCCTAAACCTAACACTTAACCCTAACCCTGTACCTAACCCTAACCCCTCATCTTAACCCTAACCGTAAACCTCAACCCTAAACCAAAGTGTAACCGTTAAACTTAAGAGTAACCTTTAACCCTAACCCTAATCCCTAACCCTAAGCCCTCACCCTAACACTAAACTTCATCCTTAACCCTAACCATAATCCTAACCCTAAATCTAATTCTCAGACTTCTTGCTTTCTTAGAGTTTAGAAAGCCTGCAATCCTCCCATGCCATGCGTGAAAGGAGGCTCTACCACTGTGTCCTGCATGAAACCCACGGGCCCATACCCAGAGTATGATAGAGTGGGTTCCCGGGTACAATCCCAGCCCCCTAAACTCCCCCCGCCCGCCTAATGCAGACAGGGCCCGTGCGCTAAGCATAAACAATACCTTTAACAGATAACCCTAACCCTGAACATAACACCCAACCCTGTTCCTATTTCTCCCCTTAACACGTAAAGCTCACCGTGTGCCTAACTTTAACCTCTTATCCTAACGTTAATGCATAACCCATTTCCTGAGAACAACCCCTATCTCATAATTCTAACCCTATCTCCTAGTCATCACTGTGACACCTAATCCCTAACCCTAATTCTAAACCGCTAACCCTAACCGTAACCCTACCTAAAACCCTAACACTGACAGTAACCCTTACTTCTAACCCCAACGCTATGCCTAACAAAAACCCTAACCCTTGACCCTAACCCTTCACCCTAACCCCTAAGCCTTACCCTAACCGTTAACCCTAATCCTAATCCTAACCATTAAACCTAACCCTAGCTCTTAAAGCTAACCCTAAACCTTACCCTGACGACTAGACCTAACCCTGACACTAACCTAACACCTAACCCTAACCAGAACCCCTAAAGCTAACCCTGAACCCTATCCCTAACCCTAGCAGTAAACTTTAACCCTAAACCTAAGCCCAACCCGTAACCCTAATCCTATCCTTTTACCCTAAAAGTAACCCCTATACCTAACCCCTATACCTCACCCTAACTCTAACCCCAATCCTAATTCTAACCATACCCCTTCATAAAACACTGACTCCTAACCGCTAACCCTGACACTAACCAAAAACCCTAATCACTAATCCCTAACCCTAACGCTTAACCTTTACCATAACCGTTAACCCTCACACTAAATCTTAACACTGACCCTAACATTAACCTTTAACTCTAAGCCTAACCCTTAACCCTACAGTAAGGAAGGCCCTTAATGCTAATGGGATCCCTTATCCCTAACCCTAACACTACAGCTAAAAATAACCCTAACCTTTGATCCTTAAACCTAACCCCTAACACTTACTTTAACCCCAAACCCTAACCCTAATCCTAAGCATTAAACCGAACCCTATCTCTTAACCCTAACGCTAGCCCTTACCCTAACGCCTAGATCTAACCCTAAATCTAACCTACCGCCTAATCCTAACCTTAAGCCCTATGCTAACTCTAACCCTGAACCCTAAACCTACCCGTAACCCTTAACACTAACCCTATCCGTGAACCTTAACCTTACCCGCACCCAAGCATTTAACCCTGACCCTAACCCTAATCCTTAATGCTAACCCTAACACTAAACCCTCACCCTAAGCCCAACACTTAACCCTAATCCTATCCTTTAACCCTAACCCTAACCCTAATGCTAACCCCTAAACGTAACCCTAACCGTGAACAGTAAACCTAACCCTAACCTCTAACACAAACCATAGCACATAACTCTAACCCTAAAACTAACCCTAACCCTAACCCTAAAACCTAACTCTTAACCTTAAAACTAAGCGTTAACTCTCACGCTAACCTTTAATCCTAACCCTAATCCTAATCTTCAACCCTAAACCTAACACTTAACCCTAACCCTGTACCAAACCCTAACTCCCCATCTTAAGCTTAACCGTGAACCTCAACCCTAAACCAAAGTGTAACCGTTAAACCTAAGAGTAACCTTTAACCCTAACCCTAATCCCTAACCCTAAGCCCTCACCCTAACACTAAACTTCATCCTTAACCCTAACCATAATCCTAACCCTAAATCTAATTCTCAGACTTCTTGCTTTCTTAGAGTTTAGAAAGCCTGCAATCCTCCCATGCCATGCGTGAAAGGAAGCTCTACCACTGTGTCCTGCATGAAACCCACGGGCCCATACCCAGAGTATGATAGAGTGGGTTCCCGGGTACAATCCCAGCCCCCTAAACTCTCCCCGCCCGCCTAATGCAGACAGGGCCCATGCGCTAAGCATAAACAATACCTTTAACAGATAACCCTAACCCTGAACATAACACCCAACCCTGTTCCTCTTTCTCCCCTTAACACGTAAACCTCACCGTGCGCCTAACTTTAACCTCTTATCCTAACGTTAATGCATAACCCATTTCCTGAGAACAACCCCTATCCCATAATTCTAACCCTATCTCCTAGTCATCACTGTGACACCTAATCCCTAACCCTAATTCTAAACCGCTAACCCTAATCGTAATCTTACCTACAACCCTAACACTGACAGTAACCCTTACTTCTAACCCCAACGCTATGCCTAACAAAAACCCTAACCCTTGACCCTAACCCTTCACCCTAACCCCCAAACCTTACCCTAACCCTTAACCCTAATCCTAATCCTAACCATTAAACCTAACCCTAGCTCTTAAAGCTAACCCTAAACCTGACCCTCACGACTAGTCGTAACCCTGACACTAACCTAACACCTAACCCTAACCAGAACCCCTAAAGCTAACCCTGAACCCTATCCTTAACCCCAGCAGTAAACTTTAACCCAAAACCTAAGCCGAACCCGTAACCCTAATCCTATCCTTTTACCCTAAAACTAACCCCTAAACCTAACCCCTATACCTCACCCTAACTCTAACCCCAATCCTAATTCTAACCATACCCCTTCATAAAACACTAACTCCTAACCGCTAACCCTAACACTAACCAAAAACCCTAATCACTAATCCCTAACCCTAACACTTAACCTTTACCCTAACCGTTAACCCTCACCCTAAATCTTAACACTGACCCTAACCTTAACCTTTAACTCTAAGCCTAACACTTAACCCTACAGTAAGGAAGACCCTTAATGCTAATGGGATCCCTTATCCCTAACCCTAACACTACAGCTAAAAATAACCCTAACCTTTGATCCTTAAACCTAACCCCTAACACTTACTTTAACCCCAAACCCTAACCCTAATCCTAAGCATTAAACCTAAACCTATCTCTTAACCCTAACGCTAGCCCTTACCCTAACGCCTAGATCTAACCCTATATCTAACCTACTGCCTAATCCTAACCTTAAGCCCTAATGATAAATCTAACCCAGAACCCTAAACCTACCCGTAACCCTTAACACTATCCCTATTCGTTAACCTTAACCCTGACCTTAACCATTACCCGCACCAAAGCATTTAACCCTGACCCTAACAATAATCCTTAATGATAACCCTAACACTAAACCCTAACCCTAAGCCCAACACTTAACCCTAATCCTATCCCTTAACCCTAACCCTAACCCTAATGCTAACCCCTAAACGTAACCCTAACCGTCACCAGTAAACCTAACCCTAACCTCTAAGACAAACCATAGCACATAACTCTAACCCTAAAACTAAACCTAACCCTAAACCCTAACTCTTAACCTTAACCCTAAGCGTTAACTCTCACGCTAACCTTTAATCCTAACCCTAATCCTAATCTTCAACCCTAAACCTAACACTTAACCCTAACCCTGTACCTAACCCTAACTCCTCATCTTAACCCTAACCGTAAACCTCAACCCGAAACGAAAGTGTAACCGTTAAAGCTAAGAGTAACCTTTAACCCTAACCCTAATCCCTAACCCTAAGCCCTCACCCTAACACTAAACTTCATCCTTAACCCTAACCATAATGCTAACCCTAAATCTAATTCTCAGACTTCTTGCTTTCTTAGAGTTTAGAAAGCCTGCAATCCTCCCATGCCATGCGTGAAAGGAGGCTCTACCACTGTGTCCTGCATGAAACCAATGGACCCATACCCAGAGTATGATAGAGTGGGTTCCCGGGTACAATCCCAGCCCCCTAATCTCCCCCCGCCCGCCTAATGCAGACAGGGCCCGTGCACTAAGCATAAACAATACCTTTAACAGATAACCCTAACACTGAACATAACACCCAACCCTGTTCCTATTTCTCCCCTTAACACGTAAACCTCACCGTGCGCCTAACTTTAATCTCTTATCCTAACGTTAATGCATAACCCATTTCCTGAGAACAACCCCTATCCCATAATTCTAACCCTATCTCCTAGTCATCACTGTGACACCTAATCCCTAACCCTAATTCTAAACCGCTAACCCTAACCGTAACCCTACCTACAACCCTAACACTGACAGTAACCCTTACTTCTAACCCCAACGCTATGCCTAACAAAAACCCTAACCCTTGACCCTAACCCTTCACCCTAACCCCTAAGCCTTACCCTAACCCTTAACCCTAATCCTAATCCTAACCATTAAACCTAACCCTAGCTCTTAAAGCTAACCCTAAACCTTACCCTCACGACTAGTCCTAACCCTGACACTAACCTAACACCTAACCCTAACCAGAACCCCTAAAGCTAACCCTGAACCCTCTCCCTAACCCTAGCAGTAAACCTTAACCCTAAACCTAAGCCCAACCCGTAACCCTAATCCTATCCTTTTACCCTAAAACTAACCCCTAAACCTAACCCCTATACCTCACCCTAACTCGAACCCCAATCCTAATTCTAACCATACCCCTTCATAAAACACTAACTCCTAACCGCTAACCCAAACACTAACCAAAAACCCTAATCACTGATCCCTAACCCTAACGCTTAACCTTTACCCTAACCTTTAACCCTCACCCTAAATCTTAACACTGACCCTAACCTTCACCTTTAACTCTAAGCCTAACCCTTAACCCTACAGTAAGGAAGACCCTTAATGCTAATGGGATCCCTTATCCCTAAACCTAACACTACAGCTAAAAATAACCCTAACCTTTGATCCTTAAACCTAACCCCTAACACGTACTTTAACCCGAAACCATAACCCTAAACCTAAGCATTAAACCTAACCCTATCTCTTAACCGTAACGCTAGCCCTTACCCTAACGCCTAGATCT
>NW_027182894.1:347500-357500 GCF_041146395.1 Eulemur rufifrons
TAATCCTATCCCTTAACCCTAACCCTAACCCTAACCCTAATGCTAACCCCTAAACGTAACCCTAACCGTCACCAGTAAACCTAACCCTAACCTCTAACACAAACCATAGCACATAACTCTAACCCTAAAACTAACCCTAACCCTAAACCTAACCCTAAACCCTAACTCTTAACCTTAACCCTAAGCGTTAACTCTCACGCTATCCTATAATTCTAACCCTAATCCTAATCTTCAACCCTAAACCTTACACTTAACCCTAACCCTGTACCAAACACTAACCCCTCATCTTAACCCTAACCGTAAACCTCAACCCTAAACCAAAGTGTAACCGTTAAACCTAAGAGTAACCTTTAACCCTAACCCTAATCCCTAACCCTAAGCCCTCACCCTAACACTAAACTTCATCCTTAACCCTAATCATAATCCTAACCCTAAATCTAATTCTCAGACTTCTTGCTTTCTTAGAGTTTAGAAAGCCTGCAATCCTCCCATGCCATGCGTGAAAGGAGGCTCTACCACTGTGTCCTGTATGAAACCCACGGACCCATACCCAGAGTATGATAGAGTGGGTTCCCGGGTACAATCCCAGCCCCCAAAACTCCCCCCCGCCCGCCTAATGCAGACAGGGCCCGTGCGCTAAGCATAAACAATACCTTTAACAGATAACCCTAACCCTGAACATAACACCCAACCCTGTTCCTATTTCTCCCCTTAACACGTAAACTTCACCGTGCGTCTAACTTTAACCTCTTATCCTAACGTTAATGCATAACCCATTTCCTGAGAACAACCCCTATCCCATAATTCTAACCCTATCTCCTAGTCATCACTGTGACACCTAATCCCTAACCCTAATTCTAAACCGCTAACCCTATCCGTAACCCTACCTACAACCCTGACACTGACAGTAACCCTTACATCTAACCCCAACGCTATGCCTAACAAAAACCCTAACCCTTGACCCTAACCCTTCACCCTAACCCCTAAGCCTTACCCTAACCCTTAACCCTAATCCTAATCCTAACCATTAAACCTAACCCTAGCTCTTAAAGCTAACCCTAAACCTTACCCTCACGACTAGACCTAACCCTGACACTAACCTAACACCTAACCCTAACCAGAACCCCTAACGCTAACCCTGAACCCTATCCCTAACCCTAGCAGTAAACTTTAACCCTAAACGTAAGCCCAACCCGTAACCCTAATCCTATCCTTTTACCCTAAAACTAACCCCTAAACCTAACCCCTATACCTCACCCTAACTCTAACCCCAATCCTAATTCTAACCATACCCCTTCATAAAACACTAACTCCTAACCGCTAACCCTAACACTAACCAAAAACCCTAATCACTAATCCCTAACCCTAACGCTTAACCTTTACCCTAACCGTTAACCCTCACCCTAAATCTTAACACTGACCCTAAGCTTAACCTTTAACTCTAAGCCTAACCCTTAACCCTACAGGAAGGAGGACCCTTAATGCTAATGGGATCCCTTATCCCTAACCCTAACACTACAGCTAAAAATAACCCTAACCTTGGATCCTTAAACCTAACCCCTAACACTTACTTTAACCCCAAACCCTAACCCTAATTCTAAGCATTAAACCTAACCCTATCTCTTAACCCTAACGCTAGCCCTTACCCTAACGCCTAGATCTAACCCTAAATCGAACCTACCGCCTAATCCTAACCTTAAGCCCTAATGCTAACTCTAACCCTGAACCCTAAACCTACCCGTAACCCTTAACACTAACCCTATCCGTGAACCTTAACCCTGACCCTAACCATTAACGCACCCAAGCATTTAACCTTGACCTTAACCCTAATCCTTACTGCTAACCCTAACACTAAACCCTAACCCTAAGCCCAACACTTATCCCTAATCCTATCCCTTAACCCTAACCCTAACCCTAATGCTATCCCCTAAACGTAAGCCTCACCGTGACCAGTAAACCTAACCCTAACCTCTAACACAAACCATAGCACATAACTCTAAACCTAAAACGAACCCTAAACCTAAACCTAACCCATAACTCTTAAGATTAACACTAAGCGTTAACTCTCACGCTAACCTTTAATCCTAACCCTAATCCTAATCTTCAACCCTAAACCTAACACTTAACCCTAACCCTGTACCAAACCCTAACCCCTCATCTTAACCCTAACCGTAAACCTCAACCCCCAAAAAAAGTGTAACCGTTAAACCTAAGAGTAACCTTTAACCCTAACCCTAATCCCTAACCCAAAGCCCTCACCCTAACACTAAACTTCATCCTTAACCCTAACCAGAATCCTAACCCTAAATCTAATTCTCAGACTTCTTGCTTTCTTAGAGTTTAGAAAGCCTGCAATCCTCCCATGCCATGCGTGAAAGGAGGCTCTACCACTGTGTCCTGCATGAAACCCACGGGCCCATACCCAGAGTATGATAGAGTGGGTTCCCGGGTACAATCCCAGCCCCCTAAACTCCCCCCGCCCGCCTAATGCAGACAGGGCCCGTGCGCTAAGCATAAACAACACCTTTAACAGATAACCCTAACCCTGAACGTAACACCAACCCTGTTCCTATTTCTCCTCTTAACACGTAAACCTCACCGTGCGCCTAACTTTAACCTCTTATCCTAACGTTAATGCATAACGCATTTCCTGAGAACAACCCCTATCCCATAATTCTAACCCTATCTCCTAGTGATCACTGTGACACCTAATCCCTAACCCTAATTCTAAACCGCTAACCCTAACCGTAACCCTACCTACAACCCTAGCACTGACAGTAACCCTTACTTCTATCCCCAACGCTATGCCTAATAAAAACCCTAACCCTTCACCCTAACCCCTAAGCCTTACCCTAACCCTTAACCCTAATCCTAATCCTAACCATTAAACCTAACCCTAGCTCTTAAAGCTAACCCTAAACCTTACCCTCACGACTAGACCTAACCCTGACACTAACCTAACACCTAACCCTAACCAGAACCCCTAAAGCTAACCCTGAACCCTATCCCTAACCCTAGCAGTAAACTTTAACCCTAAACCTAAGCCCAACCCGTAACCCTAATCCTATCCTTTTACCCTAAACCTAACCCCTATACCTCACCCTAACTCTAACCCCAATCCTAATTCTAACCATACCCCTTCATAAAACACTAACTCCTAACCGCTAACCCTAACACTAACCAAAAACCCTAATCACTAATCCCTAACCCTAACGCTTAACCTTTACCCTAACCGTTAACCCTCACCCCAAATCTTAACACTGACCTTAACCTTAACCTTTAACTCTAAGCCTAACCCTTAACCCTACAGTAAGGAAGACCCTTAATGCTAATGGGATCCCTTATCCCTAACCCTAACACTACAGCTAAAAATAACCCTAACCTTGGATCCTTAAACCTAACCCCTAACACTTACTTTAACCCCAAACCCTAACCCTAATCCTGAGCATTAAACCTAACCCTATCTCTTAAACCTAACGCTAGCCCTTACCCTAATGCCTAGATCTAACCCTAAATCGAACCTACCGCCTAATCCTAACCTTAAGCCCTAATGCTAACTCTAACCCTGAACCCTAAACCTACCCGTAACCCTTAACACTAACCCTATCCGTGAATCTAAACCCTGACCCTAACCATTACCCGCACCCAAGCATTTAACCCTGACCCTACCCCTAATCCTTAATGATAACCCTAACACTAAACCCTCACCCTACTCCCAACACTTAACCCTAATCCTATCCCTTAACCCTAACCCTAATGCTAACCCCTAAACGTAACCCTAACCGTGACCAGTAAACCTAACCTTAACCTCTCACACAAACCATAGCACTAAACTAACTAAAACTAACCCTATCCCTAACCCTAACCCTAAACCCTAACTCTTAACCTTAACCCTAAGCGTTAACTCTCACGCTAACCTTTAATCCTTACCCTAATCCTAATCTTCAACACTAAACCTAACACTTAACCTAACCCTGTACCATAACCTAACCCCTTATCTTAACCCTAATCGTAAACCTCAACCCTAAAACAAAGTGTAACCGTTAAACCTAAGAGTAACCTTTAACCCTAACCCTAATACCTAAGTCTAAGCCCTCACCCTAACACTAAACTTCATCCTTAACCCTAACCATAATCCAACCCTAAATCTCATTCTCACGCTTCTTGCTTTCTTAGAGTTTAGAAAGCCTGCCATCCTCCCATGCCATGGGTGAAAGGAGGCTCTACCACTGTGTCCTGCATGAAACCCACGGGCCCATACCCAGAGTATGATAGAGTGGGTTCCCGGGTACAATCCCAGCCCCCTAAACTCCCCCCGCCCGCCTAATGCAGACAGGGCCCGTGCGCTAAGCATAAACAATACCTTTAACAGATAACCCTAACCCTGAACATAACACCCAACCCTGTTCCTATTTCTCCCCTTAACACGCAAACCTCCCCAAGCGCCTAACTTTAACCTCTTATCCTAACGTTAATGCATAACACATTTCCTGAAAACAACCCCTATCCCATAATTCTAACCCTATCTCCTAGTCATAACTGTGACACCTAATCCCTAACCCTAATTCTAAACCGCTAACCCTAACCGTAACCCTACCTACAACCCTAACACTGACAGTAACCCTTACTTCTAACCCCAACGCTATGCCTAACAAAAACCCTAACCCTTGACCCTAACCCTTCACCCTAACCCCTAAGCCTTACCCTAACCCTTAACCCTAATCCTAATCCTAACCATTAAACCTAACCCTAGCTCTTAAAGCTAACCCTAAACCTTACCCTCATGACTAGACCTAACCCTGACACTAACCTAACACCTAACCCTAACCAGAACCCCTAAAGCTAAGTCTGAACCCTATCCCTAACCCTAGCAGTAAACTTTAACCCTAAACCTAAGCCCAACCCGTAACCCTAATCCTATCCTTTTACCCTAAAACTAACCCCTAAACCTAACCCCTATACCTCACCCTAACTCTAACCGCAATCCTAATTCTAACCATACCCCTTCAGAAAACACTAACTCCTAACCGCTAACCCTAACACTAACCAAAAACCCTAATCACTAATCCCTAACCCTAACGCTTAACCTTTACCCTAACCGTTAACCCTCACCCTAAATCTTAACACTGACCCTAACCTTAACCTTTAACTCTAAGCCTAACCCTTAACCCTACAGTAAGGAAGACCCTTAATGCTAATGGGATCCCTTATCCGTAACCCTAACACTACAGCTAAAAATAACCCTAACCTTGGATCCTTAAACCTAACCCCTAACACTTACTTTAACCCCAAACCCTAACCCTAATCCTAAGCACTAAACCTAACCCTATCTCTTAACCCTAACGCTAGCCCTTACCCTAACGCCTAGATCTAACCCTAAATCGAATCTACCGCCTAATCCTAACCTTAAGCCCTAACCCTAACTGTATCCCTGAACCCTAAACCTACCCGTAACCCTTAACACTAACCCTATCCGTGAACCTTAACCCTGACCCTAACCATTACCCGCACCCAAGCATTTAACCCTGACCCTACCCCTAATCCTTAATGATAACCCTAACACTAAACCCTCACCCTACTCCCAACACTTAACCCTAATCCTGTCCCTTAACCCTAACCCTAATGCTAACCCCTAAACGTAACCCTCACCGTGACCAGTAAACCTAACCCTAACCTCTAACACAAACCATAGCACATAACTCTAACCCTAAAACGAACCCTAAACCTAACCCTAAACCCTCACTCTTAAGATTAACCCTAAGCGTTAACTCTCACGCTAACCTTTAATCCTAACCCTAATCCTAATCTTCAACCCTAAACCTAACACTTAACCCTAACCCTGTACCAAACCCTAACCCCTCATCTTAACCCTAACCGTAAACCTCAACCCTAAAAAAAAGTGTAACCGTTAAACCTAAGAGTAACCTTTAACCCTAACCCTAAGCCCTAACCCTAAGCCCTCACCCTAACACTAAACTTCATCCTTAACCCTAACCATAATCCTAACCCTAAATCTAATTCTCAGACTTCTTGCTTTCTTAGAGTTTAGAAAGCCTGCAATCCTCCCATGCCATGCGTGAAAGGAGGCTCTACCACTGTGTCCTGCATGAAACCCACGGGCCCATACCCAGAGTATGATAGAGTGGGTTCCCGGGTACAATCCCAGCCCCCTAAACTCCCCCCGCCCGCCTAATGCAGACAGGGCCCGTGCGCTAAGCATAAACAAAACCTTTAATAGATAACCCTAACCCTGAACATAACACCCAACCCTGTTCCTATTTCTCCCCTTAACACGTAAACCTCACCGTGCGCCTAACTTTAACCTCTTATCCTAACGTTAATGCATAACCCATTTCCTGAGAACAACCCCTATCCCATAATTCTAACCCTATCTCCTAGTCTTCACTGTGACACCTGATCCCTAACCCTAATTCTAAACCGCTAACCCTAACCGTAACCCTACCTACAACCCTAACACTGACAGTAACCCTTACTTCTAACCCCAACGCTATGCCTAACAAAAACCCTAACCCTGCACCCTAACGCCTAAGCCTTACCCTAACCCTTAACCCTAATTCTAATCCTAACCATTAAACCTAACCCTAGCTCTTAAAGATAACCCTGAACCTTGCCCTCACGACTAGACCTAACCCTGACACTAACCTAACACCTAACCCTAACCAGAACCCCTAAAGCTAAGCCTGAACCCTATCCCTAACCCTAGAAGTAAACTTTAACCCTAAACCTAAGCCCAACCCGTAACCCTAATCCTATCCTTTTACCCTAAAACTAACCCCTAAACCTAACCCCTATACCTCACCCTAACTCTAACCCCAATCCTAATTCTAACCATACCCCTTCATAAAACACTAACTCCTAACCGCTAACCCTAACACTAACCAAAAACCCTAATCACTAATCCCTAACCCTAACGCTTAACCTTTACCCTAACCGTTAACCCTCACCCTAAATCTTAACACTGACCTTAACCTTAGCCTTTAACTCTAAGCCTAACCCTTAACCCTACAGTAAGGAAGACCCTTAATGCTAATGGGATCCCTTTTCCGTAACCCTAACACTACAGCTAAAAATAACAGTAACCTTTCATCCTTAAACCTAACCCCTAACACTTACTTTAACCCCAAACCCTAACCCTAATCCTAAGCATTAAACCTAACCCTATCTCTTAACCCTAACGCTAGCCCTTACCCGAACGCCTAGATCTAACCCTAAATCGAACCTACCGCCTAATCCTAACCTTAAGCCCTAATGCTAACTCGAACCCTGAACCCTAAACCTACCCGTAACCCTTAACACTAACCCTATCCGTGAACCTTAACCCTGACCCTAACCATTACCCGCACCCAGGCATTTAACCCTGACCCTACCCCTAGTCCTTACTGATAACCCTAACACTAAACCCTAACCCTAAGGCCAACACTTAACCGTAATCCTATCCCTTAACCCTAACCCTAACCCTAACGCTAATGCTAACCCCTAAACGTAACCCTAACCGTCACCAGTAAACCTAACCCTAACCTCTAACACAAACCATAGCACATAACTCTAACCCTGAAACTAACCCTAACCCTAAACCTAACCCTAAACCCTAACTCTTAACCTTAACCCTAAGCGTTAACTCTCACGCTATCCTATAATCCTAACCCTAATCCTAATCTTCAACCCTAAACCTTACACTTAATCCTAACCCTGTACCAAACCCTAACCCCTCATCTTAACCCTAACCGTAAACCTCAACCCTAAACCAAAGTGTAACCGTTAAACCTAAGAGTAACCTTTAACCCTAACCCTAATCCCTAACCCTAAGCCCTCACCCTAACACTAAACTTCATCCTTAACCCTAACCATAATCCTAACCCTAATTCTAATTCTAAGACTTCTTGCTTTCTTAGAGTTTAGAAAGCCTGCAATCCTCCCATGCCATGCGTGAAAGGAGGCTCTACCACTGTGTCCTGTATGAAACCCACGGACCCATACCCAGAGTATGATAGAGTGGGTTCCCGGGTACAATCCCAGCCCCCAAAACTCCCCCCCCGCCCGCCTAATGCAGACAGGGCCCGTGCGCTAAGCATAAACAATACCTTTAACAGATAACCCTAACCCTGAACATAACACCCAACCCTGTTCCTATTTCTCCCCTTAACACGTAAATCTCACCGTGCGCCTAACTTTAACCTCTTATCCTAACGTTAATGCATAACCCATTTCTTGAGAACAACCCCTATCCCATAATTCTAACCCTATCTCCTAGTCATCACTGTGACACCTAATCCCTAACCCTAATTCCAAACCGCTAACCCTAACCGTAACCCTACCTACAACCCTAACACTGACAGTAACCCTTACTTCTAACCCCAACGCTATGCCTAACAAAAACCCTAACCCTTCACCCTAACCCTTCACCCTAACCCCTAAGACTTACCCTAACCCTTAACCCTAATCCTAATCCTAACCATTAAACCTAACCCTAGCTCTTAAAGCTAACCCTAAACCTTACCCTCATGACTAGACCTAACCCTGACACTAACCTAACACTTAACCCTCACCAGAACCCCTAAAGCTAACCCTGAACCCTATCCCTATCCCTAGCAGTAAACTCTAACCCTAAACCTAAGCCCAAACCGTAACCCTAGTCCTATCCTTTTACCCTAAAACTAACCCCTAAACCTAACCCCTATACCTCACCCTAACTCTAACCCCAATCCTAATTCTAACCATACCCCTTCATAAAACACTAACCGCTAACCTAACACTAACCAAAAACCCTAATCACTAATCCCTAACCCTAACACTTAACCTTTATCCTAACCGTTAACCCTCACCCTAAATCTTAACACTGACCCTAACCTTAACCTTTAACTCTAAGCCTAACCCTTAAGCCTACAGTAAGGAAGACCCTTAATGCTAATGGGATCCCTTATCCCTAACCCTAACACTACAGCTAAAAATAACCCTAACCTTGGATCCTTAAACCTAACCCCTAACACTTACTTTAACCCCAAACCCTAACCCTAATCCTAAGCATTAAACCTAACCCTATCTCTTAACCCTAACGCTAGCCCTTACCCTAACGCCTAGATCTAACCCTAAATCGAATCTACCGCCTAATCCTAACCTTAAGCCCTAATGCTAACTCTAACCCTGAACCCTAAACCTACCCGTAACCCTTAACACTAACCCTATCCGTGAACCTTAACCCTGACCCTAACCATTACCCGCAACCAAGCATTTAACCCTGACCCTACCCCTAATCCTTAATGATAACACTAACACTAAACCCTTACCCTAAGCCCAACACTTAACCCTAATCCTATCCCTTAACCCTAACCCTAACGCAAACCCCTAAACGTAACCCTAACCGTGACCAGTAAACCTAACCCTAACCTCTAACACAAACCATAGCACATAACTCTAACCCTAAAACTAACCCTAACCCTAACCCTAACCCTAAACCCTAACTCTTAACCTTAACCCTAAGCGTTAACTCTCACGCTAACCTTTAATCCTAACCCTAATCCTAATCTTCAACCCTAAACCTAACACTTAACCCTAACCCTGTACCAAACCCTAACCGCTCATCTTAACACTAACCGTAAACCTCAACCCTAAATCAAAGTGTAACCGTTAAACCTAAGAGTAATCTTTAACCCTAACCCTAATCCCTAACCCTAAGCCCTCACCCTAACACTAAACTTCATCCTTAACCCTAACCATAATCCAACCCTAAATCTCATTCTCAGACTTCTTGCTTTCTTAGAGTTTAGAAAGCCTGCAATCCTCCCAAGCCATGCGTGAAAGGAGGCTCTACCACTGTGTCCTGCATGAAACCCACGGGCCCATACCCAGAGTATGATAGAGTGGGTTCCCGGGTACAATCCCAGCCCCCTAAACTCCCCCCGCCCGCCTAATGCAGACAGGGCCCGTGCGCTAAGCATAAACAATACCTTTAACAGATAACCCTAACCCTGAACATAACACC
>NW_027182894.1:367500-372500 GCF_041146395.1 Eulemur rufifrons
CTAACCCTAATCCTAATCTTCAACCCTAAACCTAACACTTAACCCTAACCCTGTACCAAACCCTAACCCCTCATCTTAACCCTAACCGTAAACCTCAATCCTAAACCAAAGTGTAACTGTTAAACCTAAGGGTAACCTTTAACCCTAACCCTAATCCCTAACCCTAAGCCCTCACCCTAACACTAAACTTCATCCTTAACCCTAACCATAATCCTAACCCTAAATCTACTTCTCAGACTTCTTGCTTTCTCAGTGTTTAGAAAGCCTGCAATCCTCCCATGCCATGCGTGAAAGGAGGCTCTACCACTGCGTCCTGCATGAAACCCACGGGCCCATACCCAGAGTATGATAGAGTGGGTTCCCGGGTACAATCCCAGCCCCCTAAACTCCCCCCGCCCGCCCAATGCAGACAGGGCCCGTGCGCTAAGCATAAACAATACATTTAACAGATAACCCTAACCCTGAACATAACACCCAACCCTGTTCCTATTTCTCCCCTTAACACGTAAACCTCACCGTGCGCCTAACTTTAACCACTTATCCTAACGTTAATGCATAACCCATTTCCTGAGAACAACCCCTATCCCATAATTCTAACCCTATCTCCTAGTCATCACTGTGACACCTAATCCCTAACCCTAATTCTAAACCGCTAACCCTAACCGTAACCCTACCTACAACCCTGACACTGACAGTAACCCTTACAACTAACCCCAACGCTATGCCTAACAAAAACCCTAACCCTTGACCCTAACCCTTCACCCTAACCCCTAAGCCTTACCCTAACCCTTAACCCTAATCCTAATCCTAACCATTAAACCTAACCCTAGCTCTTAAAGCTAACCCTAAACCTTACCCTCACGACTAGACCTAACCCTGACACTAACCTAACACCTAACCCTAACCAGAACCCCTAAAGCTAACCCTGAACCCTATCCCTAACCCTAGCAGTAAACTTTAACCCTAAACCTAAGCCCAACCCGTAACCCTAATCCTATCCTTTTACCCTAAAACTAACCCCTAAACCTACGCCTATACCTCACGCTAACTCTAACCCCAATCCTAATTCTAACCATACCCCTTCATAAAAAAATAACTCCTAACCGCTAACCCTAACACTAACCAAAAACCCTAATCACTAATCCCTAACCCTAACGCTTAACCTTTACCCTAACCGTTAACCCTCACCCTAAATCTTAACACTGACCCTAACTTTAACCTTTAACTCTAAGCCTAACCCTTAACCCTACAGTAAGGAAGACCCTTAATGCTAATGGGATCCCTTATCCCTAACCCTAACACTACATCTAAAAACAACCCTAAGCTTTGATCCTTAAACCTAACCCCTAACACTTACTTTAACCCCAAACCCTAACCCTAATCCTAAGCATTAAACCTAACCCTATCTCTTAACCCTAACGCTAGCCCTTACCCTAACGTCTAGATCTAACCCTAAATCTAACCTACCGCCTAATCCTAACCTTAAGCCCTAATGCTAAATCTAACCCTGAACCCTAAACCTACGCGTAACCCTTAACACTAACCCTATCCGTGAACCTTACCCTGACCCTAACCATTACCCGCACCCAGGCATTTAACCCTGACCTTACCCCTAGTCCTTAATGATAACCCTAACACTAAACCCTAACCCTAAGGCCAACACTTAACCGTAATCCTATCCCTTAACCCTAACCCTAACCCTAACCGTAATTCTAACCCCTAAACGTAACCCTAACCGTCACCAGTAAACCTAACCCTAACCTCTAACACAAACCATAGCACATAACTCTAACCCTAAAACTAACCCTAACCCTAACCCTAACCCTAAACCCTAACTCTTAACCTTAACCCTAAGCGTTAACTCTCACGCTATCCTATAATCCTAACCCTAATCCTAATCTTCAACCCTAAACCTTACACTTAACCCTAACCCTGTACCAAACCCTAACCCCTCATCTTAACCCTAACCGTAAACCTCAACCCTAAACCAAAGTGTAACCGTTAAACCTACGAGTAACCTTTAACCCTAACCCTAATCCCTAACCCTAAGCCCTCACCCTAACACTAAACTTCATCCTTAACCCTAACCATAATCCTAACCCTAAATCTAATTCTCAGACTTCTTACTTTCTTAGAGTTTAGAAAGCCTGCCATCCTCCCATGCCATGCGTGAAAGGAGGCTCTACCACTGTGTCCTGCATGAAACCCACGGGCCCATACCCAGAGTATGATAGAGTGGGTTCCCGGGTACAATCCCAGCCCCGTAAACTCCCCCCGCCCGCCTAATGCAGACAGGGCCCGTGCGCTAAGCATAAACAAAACCTTTAACAGATAACCCTAACCCTGAACATAACACCCAACCCTGTTCCTATTTCTCCCCTTAACACATAAACCTCACCGTGCGCCTAACTTTAACCTCTTATCCTAACGTTAATGCATAACCCATTTCCTGAGAACAACCCCTATCCCATAATTCTAACCCTATCTCCTAGTCATAACTGTGACACCTAATCCCTAACCCTAATTCTAAACCGCTAACCCTAACCGTAAACCTACCTACAACCCTGACACTGACAGTAACCCTTACTTCTAACCCCAACGCTATGCCTAACAAAAACCCTAACCCTTCACCCTAACCCTTCACCCTAACCCCTAAGACTTACCCTAACCCTTAACCCTAATCCTAATCCTAACCATTAAACCTAACCCTAGCTCTTAAAGCTAACCCTAAACCTTCCCCTCAAGACTAGACCTAACCCTGACACTAACCTAACACTTAACCCTCACCAGAACCCCTAAAGCTAACCCTGAACCCTATCCCTAAACCTAGCAGTAAACTTTAACCCTAAACCTAAGCCCAACCCGTAACCCTAATCCTATCCTTTTACCCTAAAACTAACCCCTAAACCTAACCCCTATACCTCACCCTAACTCTAACCCCAATTCTAATTCTAACCATACCCCTTCATAAAACACTAACCGCTAACCTAACACTAACCAAAAACCCTAATCACTAATCCCTAACCCTAACACTTAACCTTTACCCTAACCGTTAACCCTCACCCTAAATCTTAACACTGACCCTAACCTTAACCTTTAACTCTAAGCCTAACCCTTAACCCTACAGTAAGGAAGACCCTTAATGCTAATGGGATCCCTTATCCCTAACCCTAACACTACAGCTAAAAATAACAGTAACCTTTCATCCTTAAACCTAACCCCTAACACTTACTTTAACCCCAAACCCTAACCCTAATCCTAAGCATTAAACCTAACCCTATCTCTGAACCCTAACGCTAGCCCTTGCCCTAATGCCTAGATCTAACCCTAAATCGAATGTACCGCCTAATCCTAACCTTAAGCCCTAATGCTAACTCTAACCCTGAACCCTAAACCTACCCGTAACCCTTAACACTAACCCTATCCGTGAACCTTAACCCTGACCCTAACCATTACCCGCACCCAAGCATTTAACCCTGACCCTAACCCTAATCCTTAATGCTAACCCTAACACTAAACCCTAACCCTAAGCCCAACACTTAACCCTAATCCTATGCCTTAACCCTAACCATAACGCAAACCCCTAAACGTAACCCTAACCGTGACCAGTAAACCTAACCTTAACCTCTAACACAAACCATAGCACACAACTCTAAACCTAAAACTAAACCTAACCCCACCCCTAACCCTAAACCCTAACTCTTAACCTTAACCCTAAGCGTTAACTCTCACGCTAACCTTTAATCCTAACCCTAATCCTAATCTTCAACCCTAAACCTAACACTTACCCCTAACCCTGTACCAAACACTAACCCCTCATCTTAACCCTAACCGTAAACCTCAACCCTAAACCAAAGTGTAGCCGTTAAACCTAAGAGTAGCCTTTAACCCTAACCCTAATCCCTAACCCTAAGCCCTCACCCTAACACTAAATTTCATCCTTAACCCTAACCATAATCCTACCCTAAATCTCATTCTCAGACTTCTTGCTTTCTTAGAGTTTAGAAAGCCTGCCATCCTCCCATGCCATGCGTGAAAGGAGGCTCTACCACTGTGTCCTGCATGAAACCCACGGGCCCATACCCAGAGTGTGATAGAGTGGGTTCCCGGGTACAATCCCAGCCCCCTAAACTCCCCCCGCCCGCCTAATGCAGACAGGGCCCGTGCGCTAAGCATAAACAATACCTTTAACAGATAACCCTAACCCTGAACATAACACCCAACCCTGTTCCTATTTCTCCCCTTAACACGTAAACCTCACCGTGCGCCTAACTTTAACCTCTTATCCTAACGTTAATGCATAACCCATTTCCTGAGAAAAACCTCTATCCCATAATAATAACCCTATCTCCTAGTCATCACTGTGACACCTAATCCCTAACCCTAATTCTAAACCGCTACCCCTAACCGTAACCCTACCTACAACCCTGACACTGACAGTAACCCTTACTTCTAACCCCAACGCTATGCCTAACAAAAACCCTAACCCTTGACCCTAACCCTTCACCTTAACCCCTAAGCCTTACCCTAACCCTTAACCCTAATCCTAATCCTAACCATTAAACCTAACGCTACCTCTTAAAGCTAACCCTAAACCTTACCCTCACGACTAGACCTAACCCTGACACTAACCTAACACCTAACCCTAACCAGAACCCCTAAAGCTAACCCTGAACCCTATCCCTAACCCTAGCAGTAAACTTTAACCCTAAACAAAAGCCCAACCCGTAACACTAATCCTATCCTTTTACCCTAAAACTAACCCCTAAACCTAACACCTATACCTCACCCTAACTCTAACCCCAATCCTAATTCTAACCATACCCCTTCATAAAACACTAAATCCTAACCGCTAACCCTAACACTAACCAGAAACCCTAATCACTAATCCCTAACCCCAACGCTTAACCTTTACCCTAACCGTTAACCCTCACCCTAAATCTTAACACTGACCCTAACCTTAACCTTTAACTCTAAGCCTAACCCTTAACCCTACAGTA